>NC_052158.1:21317816-21598936 GCF_902713615.1 Scyliorhinus canicula | reverse complement strand
TTGAGTAAAAAGGGTTCTGCTGTACCCAATTCCTGACCAGACAGTCAGTAAGGAGTCCACCCAGTAGAATAAAGGTTGCTTTACAGCTATTTAATGACGAATGAGAGAGGAGAGAACCTCTAGCTCTCAACCATTTGTTGACCAAAGCTGAACCTCGTCCCGGTAGAAACAGGCAGTCCCGTCTCAAAGGCCTTCCAATTAGAAGCCTTAGCTTCTCCAGCACTTTGTGCCAGGAAATGGAATACGGCACTGGATTGGAAATGTTGACCCTTGGGGCAAAGCGAGCAGGTTCCAAAACGTGTTCAGGATTTGAGATGCAACGGAGTACTGGGAAACTGCAGCTTGGAGCTGGCTGGGGTGGGGGTGTGATGGGGTGGGGGGGGGGGGGGGGCAGCGGTGGAGGGTGATAAGGTAGGGGAATGTTTCCAATGTGTTGGTGGTTTCAAAATTATTAATTTAAGTATAACTATCATTTTGTACAGTAAGAAGTCTTACAACACCAGGTTAAAGTCCAACAGGTTTGTTTCAAACACAAGCTTTCGGAGCACTGCTCCTTCCTCAGGCGAATGGAGAGGTATGTTCCAGAAACATTTATATAGACAAAGTCAGAGATGCCGGACAATGCTTGGAATGCGAGCATTTGCAGGTAATCAAATCGTTACAGATCCTGAGAGAGGGATAATCCAAGGTTAAAGAAGTGTGAATTGTCTCAAGCCAGGACAGTTGGTAGGATTTTGCAAGTCCAGGCCAGATGGTGGGGGATGAATGTAATGCGACATGAATCCAAGATCTCGGTTGTGGCCGCACTCATGCGTGCAGAACTTAGCTATAAGTTTTTGCTCGGCAATTCTGCGTTG
Source organism: Scyliorhinus canicula (assembly GCF_902713615.1). Lineage (NCBI taxonomy): Eukaryota > Metazoa > Chordata > Chondrichthyes > Carcharhiniformes > Scyliorhinidae > Scyliorhinus > Scyliorhinus canicula. Next base: position 21,598,079 of record NC_052158.1, on the reverse strand, counting down.
TCGCATGTCCTGAAGGCTGCCTTGGAGAACGCTTACCCGGAGATCAGAGGCTGAATGCCTTTGACTGCTGAAGTGTTCCCCGACTGGAAGGGAACATTCCTGCCTGGTGATTGTCGCACGTTCACCCGTTCATTCGTTGTTGCAGTGTCTGCATGGTCTCGCCAATGTACCACGCTTCGGGACATCCTTTCCTGCAGCATATGAGGTAGACTACATTGGTCAAGTCGCACGAGTATGTGCCGCGTACCTGGTGGGTGGTGTTTCCACGTGTAATGGTGGTATCCATGGCGATGATCTGGCATGTCTTGCAGAGATTGCCCAGCTTCTGTCGCGACACGACGGACTTCCTACAGAAACTCAGCACCCATGGACCAGTTGAACCAGGAACATTTCTTGTCACAATGGATGTCTCGGCACTCTACACCAGCATCCCCCATGACGACGGCAGTGTTGCAACAGCCTCAGTCCTCAACACCGACAACTGCCAATCTCCAGATGCAACTCATCCGCTTCATTCTAGAGCACAACGTCTTCACATTCGACAACAAATTCTTCATCTAGACGCATGGAACTGCCATGGGGACCAAATACACACCTCAATATGCCAACATCTTCATGCACAAGTTTGAACAAGACTTCGTCACTGCACAGGACATTCAATCGACGTTATACACCAGATACATCGATGCCATTTTCTGCCTTTGGACCCACAGCGAAGAATCACTGAAACGACTACACGATGAGATCAATAAATTCCATCCCACCATCAGCCTCACCATGGACTATTCTCCAAATTCAGTTGCATTCTTGGACACACTCATCTCCATCAAGGACGGTCACCTCAGCACTTCGCTTTACCGCAAGCCCACAGACAACCTCACGATGCTCCACTTCTCCAGCTTTCACCCGAAACACATTAAAGAAGCCATCCCCTATGGACAAGCCCTCCATATACGCAGGGTGTGCTCAGATGAGGAGGAGCGTAACAGACACCCACAGATACTGAAAAATGCCCTCGTACGAACGGGATATGGCGCTCAACTCATCGATCGACAGTTCTAACGCGCCACAGCAAAAAAACGCACCGACCTCCTTAGAAGACAAACACGGGACACCACTGACAGAGTACCCTTCATCGTCCAGTACTTTCCTGGGGCGGAGAAACTACGACATCTTCTTCGTAGCCTTCAACACACCATCAATGAAGATGAACATCTTGCCATGGTCATTCCCACACCCCCACTACTGGCCTTCAAACACCCGCGTAACCTCAAACGAACCATTGTTTGCAGCAAGTTACCCAACCTTCAGAACAGCGATCACGACACCACACAACCCTGCCAGGGCAATCTCTGCAGGACATGCCAGATCATCGACATGCATACCACCATTACACGTGGTAACACCACCCACCAGGTACGCGGCAAATACTCGTGCGACTCGACCAATGTAGTCTACCTCATACGCTGCAGGAAAGGATGTCCCGAAGCGTGGTACATTGGCGAGACCATGCAGACACTGTGACAACGAATGAACGGGCATCGTGCGACAATCACCAGGCAGGAATGTTCCCTTCCAGTCGGGGAACACTTCAGCAGTCAAGGGCATTCAGCCTCTGATCTCCGGGTAAGCGTTCTCCAAGGCAGCCTTCAGGAATCGCGACAACGCAGAATTGCCGAGCAAAAACTTATAGCTAAGTTCCGCACGCATGAGTGTGGCCTCAACCAGGATCTTGGATTCATGTCGCATTACATTCACCCCCCCCCCCCCCCGCCATCTGGCCTGGACTTGCAAAATCCTACCAACTGTCCTGGCTTGAGACAATTCACACCTCTTTAACCTGGGATTATCCCTCTCTCAGGATCTGTAACGATTTGATTACCTGCAAATGCTCGCATTCCAAGCATTGTTCGGCATCTCTGACTTTGTCTATATAAATGTTTCTGGAACCCACCTCTCCATTCACCTGATGAAGGAGCTGCGCTCCGAAAGCTCGTGTTTGAAACAAACCTGTTGGACTTTAACCTGGTGTTGTACGACTTCTTACTGTGCTCACCCCAGCCCAACGCCGGCATCTCCACATCGAAGTAAATATGTTCTTAAGTATTTTCTGCTAAAATTGATGCAAGTAGCTTTAATAAAAACTAGGAGCGGCACGGTGGCACTGTGGGTAGTACTGCTACATCACAGCACTGAGGACCCGGATTCGATCCCGGCCCCGGGTCACTGTCCATGTGGGGTTTGCACAAACTCTCCGTGTTTGCGTGGGTCTCACCCCACATCCCAAAAATGTGCAGGGTAGGTGGATGGCGACGCTAAATTTCCCCTTAATTGGAAACATTCTTTAAAAATTAATAAAATCCAAAGCAGTATGATTGGAAATCAGCCAAAACTCAACCAGTATTATTGGAAACAAGCCAGATTAGTTAAGTAGATAACCTTAATCTTTAGATAATTAAATAATAAGTAATTCACTAAACACATGTTAGGCTGGATATGTAATTTGGAACACAAGTGTTTATGACTTTTATAATTATAAGATGTTATTAACATCTGACTATTAATTCAGGCATTTAACATGCTGTGATATTTAGATTGATATTTGTTTCTCAGGCCACAGAATAAAGAGATAACATGAATGTTTTACAAGATGATCAGAGGATTAGATAGGGTGGACAGTGAGGGCCTTTTTCCTCGGATGGTGATGTCCAGCACGAGGGGACATAGCTTTAAATTGAGCGAAGATAGATATAGGACAGATGTCAGAGGTAGGTTCTTTAGTCAGAGAGTAGTAAGGACGTGGAATGCCCTGACTGCAACAGTAGTGGACTCGCCAACACTAAACGTATTCAAATGGTCATTGTATAGGCATATGGACGATAAGGGAATTGTGCAGAGGGTCTTTAGAGGGGTTTCACAGGACGGTGCAACATCGAGGGCCGAAGGGCCTGTACTGCGCTGTAATGTTCTATGTTCTATATTTACCTCGATGAGAAGAACTGAATAGGCCCTTGTCTAAGGGACTTCAACTCCAAATGACAGACAGCTAAGTTGACCAATTATTGGTTGAGACCCAAGCTGACCTCAAGATAAGAGATACAGTTTGAAGAAGCATTGTCTTAAAGCTAAGGTAATATGTGTAATAATTAGCTAAAAACCAATGTGCTCATTCTTATTTCATTATTGACAAGTTATAGACCAATTGGTTAATTTCCCAACAATTGGCTAAGGTGGGCTTTCAATATTTTCCCTAGAAAGCATTGTGGATAGCACAATTGCTTCACAGCTCCAGGGTCCCAAGTTCGATTCCGGCTTGGGTCACTGTCTGTGCGGAGTCTGCACATCCTCGCCGTGTGTGCGTGGGTTTCCTCCGGGTGCTCCGGTTTCCTCCCACAGTCCAAAGATGTGCAGGTTAGGTGGATTGGCCTTGATAAATTGCCCTTAGTGTCCAAAATTGTCCTTAGTGTGGAGTTACTGGGTTATGGGGATAGGGTGGAGGTGTTAACCTTGGGTAGAGTGCTCTTTCCAGGAGCTGGTGCAGACTCGATGGGCCGAATGGCCTCCTTTTTATAATTGGAGGGTGATTGGAATGCACTTACCTCTCTTTGATGTGGTCAACGTTTGTAAACATTGGGATTTCACTACTTAGCATCACTGATCCATGAGGGGAGCTGAATGAATCAAGGTTGCAGATGGTGTGTGGAGCTGTCAATCACAGCCCAATGCTTGAAAATGATGAATGACTTGCAGCCAATGGATCAAAGAGGTCGCGACACAGTTCACAGATGTTCTCCTTCCAGAAATGGACACGTGGAGCTTCAAAGTGGATCTGCTCTCTCCTGACCGGTGTCTATTTTCTGCAGTGGGGTGTGGGGCAGGGGGGGTGTAGATCAGGTCACCCCTCACTTGGGGGATGAGGTGGGTGGTCCGAGGGGCTGATTTGCGATGCGGGGAGGGATGGTGGTGGCTAGCCACGGGACTTGGATATCAGACTGTCCAATCACAATGGTGGCCCTATAGCGGGATTCCCACGGGAATCCCTCCTATTCTTTACCATGTATAAGTCTGCATGGCAAAGGATATGAAATTGCATCCCAAGGGGATCGTAAAACTTTTGAATTCTCCTTCGGCAAGAGAACATTGGGAGGGATTCATCGCTGGCTAATGCTGAAATCGGGAAACATAATTTGGCGGAGAATAGGTTCCGACACCAAAATCATGGCGGGCGCTGATTTGATGCCAAATCACAATTCTATATCACCTCGACAGCGGAGTCAATGCAGTCTCGAAAGCACGTACAGTAAACACCGTTTGTTTTTGATTAGCGGGCCTGACCTGGTATTCTCCGGGGCCTCTGTCATTCTCTGCCTCCAATGGGCTGGCTGGGGTGGGAGGGTACCCTGCCAGGGCTGGGATGAGGGGGAAGTGAAGGGGAAACAGGCTGAATGGCCGGGGAGACCCCCCCCCCCACCCCCCACAGGACTGGAGCAGTCACATTGCCGCGGTCTGCAAGGCAGCCATTATGCTGCAAATGGCACTGACCACCCACCTTGGCGAATGGTTCAGCAGAGTGACACCGGCCGTGTGGGTGCCTCCCTCCCCCACCACTGCATCCACCCTACACAATACTTTCCCCCACCCAACCGCCACCTATTAATGGTGCATCAGGCAGTCCACCCAGAGGCACCATCTCTGCAGCCCACACCTGGCCACGCCCCACCCGAAACCCCGTCCGTGATATATACCAGCTGTACTGCAGGATGGGGGCCCTGGGTGGGAAGTAACAGCAGGTCTAGTCCATGTGATGGAGGATGATGACAACCAGTTCTGTGGTGAGGTCTGGTGCTCCGCATCGTCTGACAACGGAAAACAACAATGTTAGACTGTCCAACGCATGCAGCCCAGGGGGTGGGTAGCTGATGACATCAGTGTCCTGGGCTCCCAAGGCTAACCACCACCCCCTCCTACCCCCCACCGACTGTCCCCACCACCGCCACTCCAGGGATATTTTGGGACCATGTGATGAATTGGCCAGCTCACATGTAGGGATCACCCAGGTGGTCAGTGGAAAGTGCTACTGTGGGCAGGAGTCAGACATTGGCAAACGATGCGGAGCAACAGAGCGCATCGCAGAGCGGGTTGTCATCATATTCCATCCAATGGACAAGACCTGCTCTTACTGCCAACCCATGGCCCCCACCCCAAATTGCGACAGCTATGTATTATGCAGGGAGTTCAGGAGGGGGATGGCACGGAGATGGTGGGTGGTGGGGTGGGGGGGAGGGTAGTGTGTGGGGTTGGGATGTGGTGTCCATGTACCTGGCCATTGCCGCCTCCATCACCCTTGGCCAGTGAACGTGGAGGTTCTCAGAGCGTCCTGATCACGTTGGCCCTTGTGCACACGTCGTGTGGCCTCCTGTGCCTGCCTGTACCTGCGCCCCATGCCCTGCCCATCCATGTGCTCCCCCATTTCCTCCTCATCGGACAAAGCCTGGCATACCTCCAACACATCGCCCCTCTGCTATGCAATGTTCTGGAGGACTTACTAACTTACCATTTACTAACCAGACCAGATACATTTTCCTCCATAATAGTTTATGTATACTACAAACAACAGAGGCCCAAGCACAGATCCCTGTGGAACACCACTAGTCACAACTTTCCAATCAGAAAAACGCCCTTCTACAGCTACCCTCAGCCTTCTGTGACTGAGCCAGTTCTGTATCCATCTTGCCACCTCACCTCTGACTTTCCCTTTTGTACCCATCTGCCATGTGAAAGGCTTTACTGAAGTCCATGTAAACAACATCCACCGCCCTCCCCTCATCAATCATCTTTTTCACCTCCCCAAAAAACTTGATCAAGTTAGTGAGGTATAACCTCCCCTTCACAAAACCATGCTTCTATCGTTAGTGAGTCCATTTGTTTCCAAATGGGTATAAATCATGTTCCTGACAATTTTCTCCAATAATTTACCTACCACCAATGTGAGGCTCACTGGCTTATAGTTTCCTGGAATATACAACATAGAACATACAGTGCAGAAGGAGGCCATTCAGCCCATCTGTCTGCACCGACCCACTTAAGACCTCACTTCAATCCTAACCCGCAATCCAATAAGCCCTAACCTTTTGGACATGAAGGGCAATTTATCATGGCCAATCCACCAAACCTGCACATCTTTGGACTGTGGGAGGAAACCGGAGCACCCGGAGGAAACCCACGCAGACACGGGGAGAACGTGCAGACTCCGCACAGACAGTGACTCAGCGGGGAATCGAACCTGGGACCCCGGCACTGTAAAGCCACAGTGCTAGCCACTTCTGCCACTGTGCTGCCTGGCTACCTTTCTTAAACAGCGGTACCACATTAGCTATTCTCCAGTCCTCTGGGATCTCACTGCAGCCAATGAGGATACAAATATGTTAGTCAAGGCCCCAGAAATTTCCTCCTTTACTTCCCTCAGTATTCTGGGGTAAATCCCATCAGGCCCAGGAGAAGTATATACCATAATGTCTTTTAAAACACCCAGACTATCCACACACCCTACCCAAGAATCATCTTTCACAAAGTCCATTGCCTGATGCCGATCGGGCAGAGAATCGATTCCAATGCCGGAATCGGGGCTGATGCCGGTTTGCGATTCTCTGCCCTACCAACCTGGCGTCACCTTGACGCGTGTTGCGGGCAGTCGCAATGACGTCGGCCGGCCCACTCACGATGCTCCGCTCGCAACGGGCCGAGTTCCCAATAGCCCGGCACACATGTGGTCCCAGCATTCGTGAACCCGGTGTGCCGGCTGGGGTCTGTGTCCAGCGTCACCACACTCGGCCGGGATCCGTGCCGCTGGCCGGGGGTGGGGGGAATCTGTCAGGGCTGGGGGACTGTTGGTGGGGGGGTGGCCGTGGGGAGGGTGGCAGGGGGTGGGCTGTGGGTCGGCGGGTTAAGTTTAGTGCACGGCCGGCACCATGTTGTACAGCGCGTCCAGTGCAGTTCGTCAGCCGTGCATATGCGCGGCCTGGAACCCAGCCATTTTCGGCGCGGGTGGCGGATGTTTCAGTCAGCGCCGGTGCTCACCGGTACTGGGGTCGGTGCTGAATTTCCTGTCACCGAAGTCGACACATTCTTTTTCTTTTTTTTTTAAATTTAGGAGTACCCAATTCATTTTTTCCAATCAAGGGGCAATTTAGCGTTGCCAATCCACCTACACTGCACATCTTTGGGTTGTGGGGGCGAAACCCATGCAAACACCGGGAGAATGTGCAAACACCACATGGACATGGACAGTGACCCAGAGCCGGGATAAAACCTGGGACCTCAACACCGTGAGGCAGCAGTACAAACCACTACACCACCATGCTGCTCTAAAGTCGACACATTCTACCCTGGCGTCAGCATTTAGTCTCCAGAATGGTGAACACTGATGCAAAGTATTCATTTCGTACCTCGTCCATTTCCTCTGGCTCAACACATAGATTCTCCCCACTGTCCTTAAATGGTCCAATTCTTTTCCTAGCCACCCTCTTGCTTTTTACATATGAATAAAATGCTTGGGTTTCACCTTAATCCTTCTTGCCAAGGACTTTTCATGACCCTTCCTCGCCCTCCTAATTTCCCACTTAAGTACCTTCCTACTTTCTTTACACTCAAGTATTTTGACTGTCCCCACCATTCTAGACCATACAAAAGCCTCCTTTTTCTTTTTGACAAGGTTCACATTATCCCTCATTATCCAAGGCTCCCTAAGCGTCCCATACTTATCCTTCGTTCTCTCAGGAACGTGACTTTCCTGAATCCTCATTAACTGTCGCTTGAAAGACTCCCACATGTCCGATGTTTATTTGCCTTCCAACAGCAGCACCTAATCCTAATTCTTCAATTCCTGTCAAATGTTTTCGTAATTTGCCTTTCCCAAGTTCAGCACCTTAACCCGTGGGTTACCCTCGTACCTATCCAAAAGTACGCTAAAAATTACGGAATTGTGGTCACTACTCCCAAAATGTTCCCATACTGAAACCTCAACCGCCTGTGGAGGCCCATTCCTGTCTGTGGAGTGGCGCATTTAGAGGGGTGTTTCTCAACGTCTGCAGCCCCCTGAAAGACTCAGCTCTTCAACGGCACATCCCCGTTTTCTTTTGGACTCGACAAGGAACTTCCCGTCAAGTTCACTCTTTAAGTCATTTAGCCAGGGATCGGGCGCCATTTTGCAAAGCAGCTCCGCTCTTTCGGCCCCCCCTGTTCCCCCATTGTGGCCTCAGGGCCCCCAACCACCAAACGTAATGTGTCCGAAGTCCTCGGGATTCCCCCCCCCCCTCGGTCCCAACCTCTGGCCAAGGTGCCAGTGGGAGTGCCAGGGTACCACCCTGTCCTGACCCCAACCACATGCGGCCTCAAATCCCAGTGAGACCACCGAGGATCAATCACGACTGATTCACACAGTTGTTTCACAACTTTGTGAACCAATACCAACTGGTGCCGGCTTGAGGCCTCATTGGAGAAGCTGGTGAATCCCTGGCCCCCCCGGGTTAATTATTTGAGCACATTTCTAAATGATCCTGATGGCACAGCGAGAGCGTGATCCAGATTGTAATGCCTTGTTAAATCATTTTGAATGTCGCGATTCCGGATGCAGAGATCTTGCGAGATTCAACGGCCTCGTCCTGACATCAATCACACCCAAAATCTCATATAATTGCTGAGGAATTGATGTCAGGTGCCATTGAGATTATAGTAAAATGTTTGAAGACTGGAACAACAACAAGGAACTGGGAAAATTATCGGGGGCAATTTTCCAGCGGTGTTAGGTACGGCACAAATCCTATTATGGCAGGAAAATACCGGAGGGCCCAAAACGGGATCTGCATTGGGCACCAAACAGTGCGCTGCTCCCAGCCCACACCAGTTGACGTAATCTGGTTATCGCTGATTATGAACCAGATGAGCGTATTGAAGTCATAATTTAAATATACCGGGAGTATTTGATGCCGGATTTTGCAGGCTCCTGGTGTTCTTCCACACACTGGTGCAACGTGAAGCCGATGCGAATCACGAATGGTCTCCACCACTGGAGACCAGATGTGATAACCACATGGGGGGTTGGGAGGCATTGTAGCCCCTGTATTGGTGATATAGCAGGGCACCTGGCATGCCGGAAGGGCCCCTCGATCTCTGTGGAGGCGTGCCTACCGGCATGTTTAGTAGGCCCCACCCCTCTCGGTGACAGTGCAAAATTCAACCCCCTTCAAAAATATTTCTAAGTGCGGATTGCCATCTGGATCAGTCGACAAACCAGGAACAAAATTTAAACGCTCCTCGCAGCACTGACAAAATCCCGCACTTGTAAGTACCGGAGCCCATTGCCCATTGGCTACTCAAACTCCTCCTCCAAGCTCAGAAAGCCCGCTTCAATGAAAAGATCTCCAAATCTATCGACCCCTGCCCACTGCCGCCTCCTAAAGCCCCCGTGCAAACCCCCCGGAGCGATCCAGTGGTCATGACAGATCGGTGACCACGCCGACTCCCCCTCCAGTCCCATGTGCTGCCTCCACTGTCCACACACCTTCAGGGCTGCCACTACCACTGGACTTGGGGACGACTGAGCCGGTGAGAACGGCAGAGGTGCCGGTAACAAATCCTTCAGACCCCTGCCCCTACAAAGTGCCTCCTCTACCCTCTCCCACACTGACCCCTCCCCCACTACCTACTTCCTAACCATTGATATATTAGCCGCCCAGTAATAGTTAATAAAGTTTGGAAGGGTCAAGCTGCCCCTCTCCACGCCCCCACTCACAGACCTTCTTCACCCGCGGGGCTTTCCCGGCCCATATGAAACCTGATATCACCGCATTCATCTTCCTAAAAGGTGCCTTCAGGATGAAAATTGGGAGACACTGAAAAACGAACAGCAATTCCGGGAGGACTGTCATATTCGCAGTGTGTATCCTCCCCGCTAGTGACAGCTGGAGTACACCCCACCTTCGGAAGTCCCCTTTCATCTGCCCTATCAACTTGCCCAAATTTAATTTATGAAGCTGGCCCCAGTTTCTTGCCACTTGAATCCCCAGGTACCTAAAGCTTCCTCCCACCACCTTGAATGGCATCTTCCTCAGTCTCCTCTCCTGCCCCCTTGCCTGGGTCGCAAAATCCTTACTCATGCCCATATTCAGTTTGTAACCTGAGAACAGGCCAAATTCCTTCACTATCCCCAGAATTCCTGCAATACCTCCCAACGGGTCCGTTATGTAAAGGAGTATATCGTCCGCATTGACCGAGACCCTGTGTTCCACCCCCTCTCTCACTATCGCCCACCAAACATTCAATGCTCGCAGTGTCATTGCCAAAGGCTCTATGGCAAGGGCAAACAGTAGTGGGGAGAGTGGACACCACTGTCTCATCCCCCAACACAGGCTAAAATATTCCAATCACTCCCGGTTTGTCCTCACATTCGCCGCAGGTGCCTGATATAGCCCGAACCCAAACCTTCACAGGAACCCACAAATATTTGAACTCCACCTGATGAAAGGCCTTTTCTGCATCCATGGCGACCACCACCTCAACTTCGTACCCCTCCGCAGGCACTGTTATTACATTAAGGAGCTGCCTAATGTTGGACGCCAAGTGACCTCACTTAACGCATCCCGTCTGGTCCTCCCCTATTACCCCCGGAACACAAGATCTTTGTCAGCAATTTTGTATCCATATTTAGCAAGGAGATTGGCCTATATGACCCGCAGCTCTGCGGATCTTTATCCCGCTTCAAAATAAGGAAATCGATGCCTGCGATAATGTTGAGGGGAGCACTCCCAACTCCTTTGATTCATTAAAAGCCTTTACGAAAACAGCCGGGAAAACATTTTGGAGAACTGTAGTGGGTATCCGTCTGGTCCCAGGGCTTTGCCTGATTGCATTGCCCCCAGCCCCTCTATAACCTCCCCAAGCCCAATTGGGACTCACAGATCCTCATCAACAACTCCTCATCTATCTTCGGAAACTCCAGCCCTCCCAGAAATCGCCTCATACCCTCCTACCCTGTGGCTGGGGATTCCGATTGATACTTTAAGGAGAGATTGGATAGGTTTGGATTGTTTTCTTTAGAGCAGAGAAGGCTGAGGAGGGATATGATTGAGGTGCATAAGATTATGAGGGGTTTGGACAGGGTAAATAGGAAGCAGCTGTTCCCCTTGGTTGAGTCATCACTCACAGTGGGCATCGTTTTAGTGTGAGGGGCAGGAGATTCAGAGGGGATTTAAAAAATAATCACTCAGAGGGTATTGAAAATCTGAATGCACTCCCTGGAAAGGTAGTGGAGGCTGGAAACCTTGCAAACTTTAAAAACCTTGCATGAGCACTTGAAACATCATCACATTCAAGGATATGGGTTAAGTGCTGGTAAATGATATACATTCGAGATTAGGGCTAGTTATTATTGCTGCAGACCCGATGGGCCGAAGATCCTTTTCTGCGTGTTCAACTCTATGACTATGATATCCCAAATTTTTGCAGGACAAAATGATCCATTCAGTTGGCAGAAATGGTTTACTGGTACAGGCATCCTGCATATGCTAACCCCTGTGGCGAAATCAGGCCTGGTCATTATTTAGAATGTCTATTACTGAGGCTATGGCCAGCGGCACGGCTGAAAGCAGCGGAGATTATTTCATCCTCACACTTAACCCACATTTTTCTTCCTCAGCAATCTCAATCTTTTCTGGTGTACAAGTTGCAAATGGCGTATCACTTCTCCTGCTCTGAAAGGTAATGTCATTGAAAACTACCAGATTTTGAAGGGACTTGATAGGCTGAATGCTGATAGATTTTTCTGGTACAGATATAGATACATAGAAGTTAGGAGCAGGAGGAGGCCAATTGACCCTTCGAGCCTGCTCCGCCATTCATCATGATCATGGCTGATCATCCAACTCCATAGCCTAATCTTGCTTTCTCCCCATAACCTTTTATCCCATTCGCCCCAAGTAGTACATCAAGCTGCCTCTTGAATATATTGGTTGGGGGTGCGGCTTATGTTAAAGCAATGACTATTCGGGGTTGAGATGAGGAGAAATTACTCCACTCACAGGGCAGCAAATCTTTTCAATTCTCTACACCAGAGGGTTGTGGACGATTCATCATTGAATAAATTTAACGTTGGGACAGGCAGATTTTTGGTCTCTCAGGGAATTCAGGAATATGGGAGCTACAGAGAAAGCGGTTGAAGAGCAAGATCAGCCAGAATTAGTGGAGGAGGCACTCGGTGCCGAATAGATTCCTCCTGTTATCATCTCTTGTTCTTTGTGTTCTCGCCGTGGCCTCGTCCCGGGACCAGTTTCTGCTCCAAACTCATTTTCCCAAGCAACCTCCACACTGTGAACTTGCCCCAGATTCAGTCTATTTTTGGGCATGGTCTCAGCGTAATGAGTTGCTGTTTGTTAACTGACCCCCAAGCCCGCAGGTTTACACTCATGGGCAAGTTGCTTGAAACCTTCTCCTTCAGTGCACTGGAGTTTTACAATCAGCGCTTGGGAACGTGAGCGCACTTATCTGATCAATAGGAAAAACGCTGGGAGCATCTTGTTTGGTATCCCCAGCGTCCTTCATGTCACCCACCTGTCGTATCCAACAAAGTTCAAAGTTCAGTCCATTGTCGGAAGTTGGCGCGTGTCTAATGCACATCTTCTGCACGTTGAACACAAATGTCTGTCTTCAGAACCTCCTCACATCAAACACGCCTGGAGCATTTTCAAGGCCGCACATGGACCCTTTGCTCACCACCGAATATAAGGAAATGAAGAAAAGAATTAAGAGTTGGACTGGTGAATTAGGGATAATGTTGGTTTAAAAACTCAGCGGACTGGATTCTCCGCCGGTGATTCTCCATTATGCCGGCGCCCGGGGATTTCCCGACAGTGTGGGGCTCCCCACAATGGGAAACCCCATTACCGGCCGGCATAATGGAGAATCCCATAGGCGGGTCGGGGCTGAAAAGTGGCGCTGTCTGGCAAGGTCCGTGGAGAGAGAAACAGACTTAACGTGTCGAGTCCACATGACTTATGAGAACTAGACAGAATCAGAGATCTGATTAATTTTATGTTGTTGAAAAATTGAAGATCCAAGGTATGTTGCATGGCAAGATAAATTAAATGACAAAGATATCATGAAGCACAAGAGAAAGGAACTGGTAATGATGATATTCAAGGTCAATTATTCGGCTAATTATAGCTAGTAAAGAATAAAGGTCAGCATTGTCTGAAAATGAAATAGCAGATGTGTATGGCAGGAAGAAGAGGCAGCATTGTTTGAAAGGAAAAACATGAGAACGAGCTAGTGAGTGACACATGGTGGAAATTGAGGATATAGTTCATGGTTTCACCTTGCTGAACACAATGTTGAACCCAGAACTGAAAAGTGCCTAATCTGAAGAAGCGGCGTTGTTCTCAGAGCCTGTATTGGGCTTAACTGAAACATTGCCGCAGACCAACAAAATAAATGTGAGCAGGAGAGGATGATAGTGAATCAAAATGCAAGCAACGGGAAGGTCGGGGTCATACTTGATTGATCAAATAGCAAGCATTGACAACCAATCGGCAGTCTCTTGCAGCATAAATTGTTATTCCCTTTAAAATTCAAGTTATTGTATAATGTCCTGATGAGTGCAAGGCACAAAACATTGACAGCATCTTTCATTTTTTAGCAAGACACAAGTTCTGTAGTATCAACCAACTCTTTGAAACTAACCTTCTGTGTGCATTTTAATACATTCAAGGTTAAACGCAATGCTAAATCGCAGAAAGCTGGAAATCTATTAAAATAGGATATTTCAAAATTCAGTTGGATGGCTTGAAGTTCCCATTATAATGAGAGCAGTTAATCAACAGGGGAGGATTTACCTCTCTGGATTTGCTTGGAATATTTACACGGCATTGTTTTAGCAATTTCCAGACAAGGATGAAATGGAAGCCAGAATTGTCTGTCTGCATTATTGGATCCTCCACTCTCCATAATTCCTTTTTGATCAAACTAGGATTTAAGCTTCCTTAGTTTGGGGGTGTTACAGTGATCGCAGAACGAGTGGAACACATCAACATCAACGTTAATATCAGCATTCTTTTTTTAAAAAAGGAAAGCTCGACAAGGGTCAAATTGATCACAATCACTTTGTCTGGGGTAATTCGAAGGAACACAGAGAAGCAGCGGACAATCTCCCTGCATGGAGTCTACCTGCAGGTAGACAGACAGCATGTTGTGTAGAGCTATGGCTTAGTCAAAAACTATCATTTATCTTCCAGGTTGATCTGTGGGAGTACTGATGATATAATGGACAACAATTTAATTTTTTTCATCATTCCCAAATGTAAGTATCATAAAATTCAGCATTCGGCTTTGGGACCTTCGTAAAAAGAAACATCTTTGACACTTGAGACCTGTTTATTAGACAATATAAACTATTTCAGAGGGATGCCTTTGTTTTACATGACCCTGAGGCACAAACACTTGGAGAGGTTGCTGAGCTTGATCTGAGAAAGCAATTGCACTCGATCACCATGAGGATACAGCTGGCATGATGAAATTAGTTGTGCCAAGCTTGGGCATCGCATTGATTGAAAACTTATGGTTCGACCTATAGGGGGCGCAAAAGTATCAGGAACGATGAGAACTTGTAAACGAGTAAATGTTTGGTATTAGCAACAAATTTTTAGAACTTCAGATGTGTTATGTCGGAAAAGGTCCAAATGCTGTATATTTTTGTGATGTGGCTGAATAATAGCATTGGAACAGGATTTCAGAAAAGAGGCTGCTAAGGATTTAGGCCTGCGAGTACTTGGTCAGAAGGGATGTTGGGTTGCGATTTTTACAAGTGAGTTACTTGATTTTGTCTCATTTGTTTTTATTAAATATAATCCATGATTATGTGTAGCCAAGATCTTAGCCAGGAGCTTCGCATCTACATTTACGAGTGAAATTGGATAAGATAATCATTGTTCCGGATCTTTGTCCTTTTATTAGATTGGGAAATGGAGGCCTGTGACAGCGTGGGGGGATGGGAGGAGGAGGGGAGGTGCATGCCGCTCTCCAGTGCTTCGTTGTACATCCACGCCATTAACAAACCCAGCAACACGCCAAAGCATTTGTAAAATTAGGCTGGATCCGGATCCTTCCCTGACTGCATCAAACTCACAAACCGCAACACTCCCATAGACCGACTGCGACGCCAACCCCTGCTCCCTCGCCCAATCCATTTTCAGAAACTCTGATCCATTACCAAAAATTGTTGTCTCAGTTCATCCCCTGGTGGAGGTTCCAATTGGTATATTCCATTGAAACTTTTATTGTTTCCACCTGGGTCCATTGCCCCTCATCCCTCAGCCTCCCTATTTCCTTAGCAGCCAACTGTTTACTCAGTTGGTGGACGAGCATTGTGCCAGCCTTCTCCCCGTACTCAAACCCTCTAGCTCTGCCCAGATGTGTCACCGCTTTGTCTGAAGTGACCAGATTAAACTCCATCTGAAGCCTCTGGTGCTCCTTCAACAGTGCCTCATCATGTGATTCCAGGTAACTATGATCGACGCTAAGATCGCCTTCACCTATCTTGTTTTCTCCTCTCACTCCACCCTATGTGTCCAGATTGAGGTGACCTCTTCCATAATTACAGCCTTTACTGCCTCCCAGCGCACTCTGGTAGAGACTGCCCCCGTGTCGTTCAGATCCATATAGTTACAAATGGCCCCTTCCAACCTCCCACATATTTCCTTATCCACAAGGAGACTAATGTCCAGTCTCCACCGGGGTCTGCAAAGGGACGGTTCTTCTGCCCACAAGTCAACACAGCACAGAGTGTGGTCAGACACCATGATCGCCGAGTACTCTGCCCCTGCTACTCTTGAAATCAAAGTTTTATCTAAAACAAAAATGTCTATCTGGGGATAACACTTGTGAACATGTGAAAAGAAAGAAGACACCTGCGCCTTTAGTCGCCCAAAACGCCATGGATCCACGCCACCCATAAGTTGCATGAATCCCAACAGCTCTCCAGCCATTACTGGTATCCTCCAGGATCTGGAACATGGGTGATCTAGCTCCAGGTCCAAGGCAGATCCGTTTAGGCTCCTGAAATGTCATTACCAATCGAGTGAGGGGGCACCCACCCTTCACATTTACCCAAAAATCAAACACATCTTAAAATGAAAAATAGGAAAGAGATAGTCAGAAGAGCATAACAAAGATACAGAATGGCACAGCGACAGAACTATCAACAATATCATAAATGGCACAGAACAATCACATTTAAACATATTTACAGATTCCCAATCCCCTGGCCCTGAAGAAATGTTCCTGGCTCCTCTGGGGTGTCTAGAAAGTGCTCCTGTTTCCAAAAGGTGATCCACAAACCGGCCGGATACAACATTCCAAATCTCACACGTTCCTTATGCAGGACGGCCTTGACTTTGGTGAGTCCGGCTCGGCGTTTCGCCAGTTGCGTACCCCAATCAGGGTATATTCTGATTACACTTCCCTCCCACAAGCTCATCTTCACCTGCCTGGCCCACCTCCGAATGTTTTCCTTGGCCAGGAAACGGTGCAGTCGCACTATCATCGCCCTTGGTCGCTCGCTCATCTTCGGCTTCCTCCTCAGCGCTCTGTGTGCACGATCAATCTCAGGAGGATGGCTGAAAACCTTCTCACCTCCCAGCTTCTGCAGCATCGGTGCAACATACTCCGCGAATTGCGAGACCTCCAACCCCTCCAACAGGCCCCCTATTCGGATATTTTGCCGACGCTCGCGGTTCTCCAACTCGTCAACCTTGTCAGGTACTTTATTGAAGCTGGCAGCCATCAAGGAAAGCTTTGCTTCCACTGAGGCTGGTGGGCCTTGGCCTCCTCCATTTTCTGGAGCAACATGCCCTGAGCCTCTGGTCTCTCCACTGCTGCCTGAATCGGATCAATGGCCCTTACCAGATCTTCAGAGGTTTCCACGCTCTCTTTTGGAACAGCAGTTAAAATGTCTACCAGCTGATCTGTGGACGATTGGGCCGGAAGTGCCCACTCTGGGCCTGCTTCCATCGCGCCTTCCCCCGGCCCTCCAGTGCCTCGTGGCCTGCTTGCAGCCGCTTTGTTTTGTCATTGCTCTTGGCCGCGTGCATTCCAGATCGCCCTCAAAATCCTGCAGGAGTTGGGACCTCGGGACCGTGTTTAAAGATCCGACCGGGTTTTATGGGACGAAAATAAGCTTCTCCGCCACCGGGTGCATGGTCGTCCAATACATGGCGACCACCGGAAGTCTTGATTCTGTCTCATTTGTTAATGTTATCTGTGTTCATGTGAACCAAGCTCATGAGCGACAATGAGGTATTGGTAATTATTTTAGATCCGTGTATGAAAGACAGGATCATGATCAGCTACCATTCCGAAAGCTCTAACGTATTCCAAATTCACGATGGGTGAAGAGCCGATTTTACAGGCCTCACTAGATTATCAGGTCCAGGTCTGGTCACCACATTTTAGGAAAAATATTAGTGGCCTTGAGGAGGTGCAGAATATGTTGCCCAGGATGGTTCCAGACCATTAGGTGATTCATTCCAGGAACTTAGTTAGGATATTAAGTTGAAAAAGCATTAAGGTTTGGGCAAAATAAATTTGAGGACGGATAGTTTTATGCAGCGAGTGATAATAAAATAGACCTCGCTACCTTTGAGGGCGATGGAAATGGAAACATGAATCGGTTCAAAAGTAAATTGGATGGACATTTTTTATTAAATTGACTCAAGGGGTTTGGATGTCACTGGCTAAGCCAGCATTCGTTGTCCATTCCTAAGTGACGGTGAGAAAGTCGGGGTCAGCTGGCATCTAGAACTGCTGCAGTCGCTGTGGTATACCACGGAGCTGTAAGGAACGGAGACACGTCAACAATGATGAAATGAGGGATAAGGATGGAAGGGTTAGTTACTGACTCGATTGCTCAATGATAAACTGGAATGGGATGGATAGTCCCGTCCCAATTACCTAATTCGGATACACAAATAACTATATTTTAATATTAATATAGGGGATGTGAGCGTTGCTAGCAACGCCAACATTTATTGTCAGTCCCCAATAATAGATAATAGTAAGCTGCCTTAGATTTCATGGAATCCCTACAGTTTACAATGAGGCAATTCAGCCCATCGATTCGGTATGGGTCCGGCGGCGGAACGGAGAATCCCGGGGGGACGCGAGAATCGCGCCCCGCCACCCCAACACCAGATTCCCCATTCTCCGGCGGCAATTTTTGGGTGCCGGTGGGATTCCCACCGTGCCGGTCGGGGGTCGTTGACAGCGCCCACCCCCCCCCCACCCCCCCCCGCAGTGATTCTCCGGGACCCGATGGGCCGAGTGGCCGATGAGTTTGGCCGAGTCCCGCCGGCGTGGGTTACTCAGGTCCCACACGGCGGGACCTGGAAGGTGAGTATGCGGGGGCCGTCCTGGAGGGGGGAGGGGGGTTCCGACCCTGAGGGGGTGCCCCCACGGTGGCCTGGCCCACGATCGGGACCTACCGATCGGCGGGTGGGCTGGTTCTGTGGGGGCCTATTTTACTCTACGCTGCTCCCCTTTAAGGCTCCGCCATATCTCCCGGGGACCGGCGCGGAGAAGGGAACCCCCGTGCATGCGCAGAAATATGCTGCCGTTCCGCACATATGCGGAATCACGCCAGCTGTTTTGCGCATTCGCAAACGGGCGGGGGCTGTTCCACACTGGCTGGAGCTGTGGGGACCAATCCAGCGCCAACCTAGCCCATTATCGGGGACTGTTGATACCGGAGTGGTTGGCATCACTTTTCACGCCGGCTTGGGGACATGGCCCCATTAATTGAGACTCCCGCCCCGTACCTCTGAAAGACTACCCGACCTGGGCCCACTCTCCTATCCCTGTAACCTACACATCTTTGCACACGAACATACAACTTTTAGCATTGCCAATCCACCAAATCTGCAAATCTAAGGGGGTAAACCAGAGAAAACCCACGCAGACACCGGTAGAACGTGCAAACTGGACACAGACAGTCAGAATGGAACCCACATCCCTGGCGCTGTGAGGCAGCAGTGCTAGCCACCGTGCCACCCTCCTTTCCTTAACCCATTTTGGATAGGAGCTCTACTGCACAGTCCGAAAAGATATGTTAGAAATCGGATGTTGTTGGGCGATGTTATTTACTGGTAAACTGCTCAGTTGTATGAGCAGATTTGCATTGACTCACACCCTATTCAGCTGTGACTCACACTATTGATTCACACCATTGTGCCGCCGAATGCTGTAGTCTTTGAGATGTAGTACATGAAGAGTGTTATGGAGGGAAGTCCAGAATTTTGAGCCAGTGACAGTGAAGAAACGGTTTTAGATTTCCAATCAGCTTAAACATACATTCCATGACCACCATTGATGCAGCTTGTACTGTCTAGAAGATGTGCTATTGCAACTTGACAAGGTTTGGTTAGAAGCAATGCCCAAATGCACAGACTCCAAAACATGGAATAACAAGGGCAGCAGTAAATGAAAATGTTATCAACTCCAAATGTCTATCCAGGCCGTATAACTTGTTGACTTACAAAGGTATTGCCCGGGATTCTCTAATAATGGGGCTATGTCCCCAAGCCCACCAGAAAACAGGCGCAAATCACTCCTGACCTTAGGTGGGATTACATCAGCTTGCACATTATATACCACACATAAATAAGCCATTTGAACCAATCAATCTCTTGCAATTGTATGCCCCATTAGAGCAATCCGACCATCATTTTCATCTACATCTACATTCTAATAAATTCCTTCCACACTTCGTATATATCTATATTATCCAGAAATACAACTTTACACTTTGCTACAACACCTTCATGTGCTCGAGCATTCCATATTCTCAGCACTCTTTGTAGAAATAGGTTTCTTCCGAATTAACTATTGGATTTCTGGGTGCCTATTCACGACGTCGAGTTATGCTCTTCCCCCTATGAGCAATATACCTGTGACATCAACCTTTAGCCTTTTTATTCAAAGACCAAGAGGCCCAGCTTGTAAATCCTTTCCTGATACACATATCAATGCACTACTGCTATCATTCTTGTAAATTTGCTTTGCATTCTCTCCAGGATCTTGATAACCATTTTTTAAATATCTAATATAATCAAGACTCCACACCAATCTTAAATACTGTCTAATGAAAGTTAAGTACAAGTTTAATAGAACATAGAACAGTACAGCACAGAACAGGCCCTTCGGCCCTCGATGTTGTGCCGAGCAATGATCACCCTACTCAAACCCACGTATCAACCCTATACCCGTAACCCAACAATCCACCCCCCCCCCCCCTTAACCTTACTTTTTAGGACACTACGGGCAATTTAAAAATGGCCAATCCACCTAACCCGCACATCTTTGGACTGTGGGAGGAAACCGGAGCACCCGGAGGAAACCCACGCACACACGGGGAGGACGTGCAGACTCCGCACAGACAGTGACCCAGCCGGGAACCAAACCTGGGACCCTGGAGCTGTGAAGGATTTATGCTAACCACCATGCTACCGTGCTGCCCCAACCGTGCTGTTTAATGTCAGTTCTGCACATTTTACTTCTATCACTCTAGAAGTGACTGGCATGCATTGGGTTTTTCTTTGTTAAATGGCATTGGTAATTTGTGACAGAACTTTTAATGATTAATGTATTTGTGATCCAGATGATTTTTTACCTCACATAAATTTGCATATTTTTCCCAGAAACTTGTACTACCTCATATCTCTGCACTGTCAGTAACACTGAATTGTTGATCGACAGAGAGGAACATTATTTTTTCTGCATATCAGGGCACTGCTTCTTCATCCACTCAAGGTGGTGCCGTCTGTGATTTACCAAGATGCTGGATAGCCTGTCAGTGGAATAACACATGCCCTCAAACCCCTGATTCATCACAGACCACATACACGGCAAGCAACCCTTCATTGTCTCCCCATAGCTCATCAATATTTCTAGGATCCCCAACAATTGGGATCTCATCTGCTCAAGAAAATAAAATCCTGGTTTGTCACAGCCAAACCCAGCATCGATGCCTGGGAGAGCATGGCTGTCACCCCATCTCCTGAGATGAACTGGCCACAGCTGTATCTTATTAATGCTCGTCCTCTCAAAGAACAAAGAAAAGTACAGCACACGAACAGGCCCTTCTGCCCTCCAAGCCTGTGCCGACCATGTTGCCCGTCTACACTAAAATTTTCTGCACTTCCTGGATTCATATCCCGCTATTCCCATCCTATTCATATATTTGTCAAGATGCCCCTTAAATGTCACTATCGTCCCTGCTTCCACCACCTCCTATGTGAGAGAGTTCCAGGCACCCACTACCCTCTGTGTAAAAAACTTAACTTGTACATCTCCTTTAAACCTTACCCCTCACATCTTAAACCTATGCCCCCGAGTAACTGACCCCTCTCCTGTGGGAAAAAGCCTCTGACTATGTACTGTCTATACCCCTCATAATTTTGTAGACCTCAACCTCCATCGTTCCAGTGAGAACAAACCTTGTTTATTCAACCGCTCCTCATAGCTAATGCCCTCCATACCAGGCAACATCCTGGTAAATCTCTTCTGCATCCTCTCTAAGTCTCCACATCCTTCTGATAGTGTGGTGACCAGAATTGAACACTATATTCCAAGTGTGGCCTAACTAAGGTTCTATACAGCTGCAACATGACTTGCCAATTCTTATACTCAATGTCCCGGCCAATGAAGGTCACGTGTGATGTTCTGCTCATCTGTTGCTCCCCATTTTAACGTTGACTGAGGCGAGACAGAGATGAATCTGCACTGACAGATGGCGCAGAATAGTGCTGTCTCTGGAACATCTCTCACTCCCAGAGGATGACAGTGGCCAGAGAAGTGAGACACCTTCCCTCCTCTCCGTAACTGCCTCTGCGAGGAAAACAAGAATGAGATAGTGAAAATGCATGCTGCTCAGTTGGTACCTCTGTGAAAGCCAATTTATGTCAGTAATTGTACAGCTACACTGCCATTTACATAGGGGTGCCCTCCACGTCCTTCGCTGAATCTGGAGCCAGTAGATAACTTGTTCATCATGGTTTCCCATTCCCACCTTTGTAATTCCTCACACTGCTTCCTCTACCTCGGTTAAGTGTGGACATCTAGAATAGCACTGACCAACTGAGATATCTCCCTAACGTTTCAAGCTCCCTTTTCCATCAGAATGAAGAAAGAAAGGAAATATGATTCAGCCTTCCTACCTTAACAGTTCCAGAATGAAAATCTCACGAGATACTACACTCCTCAGTTATGCATCCAGCTCAACTGCATCCCATTGGTAAGGGTTGCCCTCCCTCACTAATGCAGCTGGCAACTTGATATGAGAAAGCTAATCGGAATGTTAGTCACTCAGTGCCCAGCTCCTGTCTATGAAGAGAGTTAAACCTTATAGCCAGGTGTTGGTCGCCACTCTCCTATCCAGACTATATCAGGCCATTCAATCCATCCCTTCACGGGACCCACATCCACCCGGTTATTTGCCTGCGTCACCTACACTATCTCGGCCCTTTTTGTGTCTCTGCGCAACTTCCGCTTGACCCTGGGAACAAAGGATGACTTGTCTATTGGACTTATGAAATTATCAAGGGAGGATTCGAGAATATTGTGCGACCTTCAGACGCCTTCCCATTGAGATCCCCCCTACATCACCACAAGGGTCACTGACAAACCAGTCATTGCTGCCATTCACTTTATCAATGGAGCCTCAGTAATTATGTCCTGGCCCAAACAGCTAATCGAGTTCTGACAATCAGGCCATTTACAGATGAAAATTGTCTCACTTGACTCTATCCCCAGTCTGGAGCGGAAATTTAACCTACGAACATTGAGCTCCGATCAAAAAGGCTGACGACTCAATCTTGGTTGAGAACATACGTGAAAGCTACCACTGTAAGAATATGCAGGAAGTGACATTGCCACCATAGTTTAGTCAACTAGATCAAAAATGCTCCCTCTCACATTGCCCAGTACTTTTTCTGAAGCCTGACATCATTATGCCTCTGGAGGGGGTCATTATACTGGAAACGTTTCCCTGTGTCTCCATTATACTGGATACTGTCTCTTTCCATAGATGCTGCCAGACCTTTATCCAGCAGTTTAAGGTTTTATTTCAGATTTCCAGCATCCACATTATTTTGCTTTCATCAGAACGTCACCATTTTTCCCTCAAACAATTGCCAACACAACCATGCAGACTCCTTGGTAAATCATTTTCTTCCTCTCTGTGCTAGCCCCGGCTGGACGAGAATGATAGCCACTGGTTTCCACTCGCACAGCAACCCCAGGCACATCACACAGGGGCCGCACAAAAACCCCTCATCACAACTGGAACAGAATGCCAGACGAACACCTCACACAGATACCCACCAACAGTTAGACATGCGCTCACCCATTGCTGCCCACGCTGCAGAGACCTGTCCCTGCACTCCAGCCGCAGGGGGTGGTGGAACTGAAGGCAAATTCTCCAGTTTAACCTGCCGCCCTTTTCATTTGTTTCCTTTGCCGAACGTACGATGCCACGTAAATATAAATTGCGGTTGGAAAGCAACTGTAACAGTTGAATGAAATGAAATGAAAATCGCTTATTGTCACAAGTAGGCTTCAATGAAGTTACTGTGAAAAGCCCCTAGTCGCCACATTCCGGCGCCTGTTCAGGGAGGCTGTGTACGGGAATCGAACCGTGCTGCTGGCCTGCTTGGATTGGATTGGATTGGATTTGTTTATTGTCACATGTACCGAGGTACAGTGAAAAGTATTTTTCTGCAAACAGCTCAACAGATCATTCAGTACATGGGAAGAAAAGGGAATTAAACAGAATTCAAGAAAATACATAATAGAACATAGAACAGTACAGGCCCTTCAGCCCTCGATGTTGTGCCGAGCAATGATCACCCTACTTAAACCCACGTAACCCGTATCCCAACAATCCCCCCATTAACCTTACACTGCGGGCAATTTAGCATGGCCAATCCACCTGACCTGCACATCTTTGGACTGTGGGAGGAAACCGGAGCACCCGGAGGAAACCCACGCACACAGGGGAGGACGTGCAGACTCCACACAGACAGTGACCCAGCCGGGAATCGAACCTGGGACCCTAGAGCTGTGAAGCATTGATGCTAACCACCATGCTACCGTGAGGCCCGAAATAGGGCAACACAATATGTACAATGTAACTACATAAGCATTGGCCTGCTTGGTCTGCTTTCAAAGCCAGCGATTTAGCCCTGTGCTAAACAGCCCCTGTGCAATGAAAAGTCTGATGTGGAAATAAAAGGTACTCAGAGCAGTACTTCCTCCAGTCTGACATTGTTATAAATACCTGCGGTTAGAAGTGCAAGCTGATTGGCAGGCAAAAATAACTTTGACAACCTTTTGTTCACCAGGCGAATGCAGTTTAGTTCAATTCAATGCCATTAGCCTTGTTCGGCATGATTGCCCAGGGCAAGGTTGTATCCCGCCAAAAGCACTTTCAGGTTTCCTCCAGCGCCCACCTCCACGGTGCCACGCTAAACACCGTGACTGAGCTCCCGCTGGCTCCAGAAGATGAGCAATGTCAGGGTGTCTACTGCCCTTGGAAGCTTTTAGACGATTGGCGACCTGGGACGGAAATGGACTGTTCTGTTCGGTTTTACTGTAATTTCGCATTGCCTTCAGATCATAAACCAATAGGGGGTGGTGGGGGGGGGGGGGGGAGACTACAATTTAGACGTGAGTAGCATTTCTGTTCATAACACTCGGTTCCCTTTGTGGCACAGTTGGACAGAAAAAGCAGCTGAACAAACCACGTACTATCTGAAAGTATGAGTGCGTGAAGCAATGAAGCAAGGGGAGAAACGGGAAATAAGAAGCAGAGAATGCTAGTGTGTGTGGTTGGGGGTGCGGGGGGGGGGGGGGGGGGGGGGGGTGCAGGTCCGGTACAGAATTCTGCAGAAGAGCCATATGGTCCCGAAACGTTAACAGATCTGCCAGACCTGTTGAGTTCTTTTCCAGCACTTTCTGCTATTTCACATTTCCAGCACCCACAGCATTTTGAGAAAGGAGAATGTAGAACATGAGGACGGTTATTAGAAAGCGAACACAACAGAGTAACTTTAGGCTAAGAATGGCAAAAAGAATTGCGAACTCCAGTTGAATAGTAGCTTTCAAAAGGGAATTCTATACATCAACTAGAAAATGTGAATATGCAGCAATGGCGAGGAAGTGGAACTAAATGGAGAGTTCTCCAAAGATCTGACACAGCTACAATAGGCCCAATTGCCTCATTTAAACAACAGCGCTTTGGACATCTTTGAGATGAAATCACCAGAATCTATAATATGGCATCAATATATATTCCAGTGAAGATCAGGGGGGAATAATGAAGGGCAGCAATTCTTACCTGGCCTAATTTTCCTTCATAATGTGGTGTAGTACTACATTCTTGTATCACTGTAGTCCATTTGGCGTAGTTAGATCCTCAGCCCTGTGAGGGAAGGAGTTGCTGTACTCTGACCCAGTGACAGTTGAAGACCAATGATACATTCAAAGTCAGAATGGTAAATGAGTTGCAGAGGAGCTTTTTGGTAGTGATTTTCCCCATCACCTGCTGCCCTTATTTGAGATACTAGTGGATGTCCAATATGATTCTTCCAAACTGATCCATAAGCCAATCGTAATGGACTCAAATACTTAACTTTTCACTGTGCACTGATACTGCCCGACTGCTAGGCTTTTCAGGAACTTTGGTATTTCTGTTGAACGTTTTTTACATTCTGCATTATTAAATCAATGTACTCTTTTCTCACTCTTAAAGAAATAAATTCTGAATTGACCCATTAACCACTAATTGTCAAATCCAGCCTCACTTACTTCTCTTTTTTTAATTTTCTATCAGAGAAAGGATTTTGTGTTTTTGGACCACATGAGTCTGCCAGAGATTGTTATGCAGTACTTTTTTTGGTGGGCGGTAAGCTTGAAGATTTGCTTCTGTCTCACTGTAGTAGAAGCAAGGTTGACATCAGGCCCATTCGAGATACGTGTCAATATGAAACATTTGGAATGGATCATGAGCTGCACGCACTGATCGATGGAGCAATGCTATTCTCAACTGTTCCTTCTCATTTCTGACAGAGAAATATTGCATGGTCCTGCACGGATGTGTCAGCAGATGATATGAGCTCAAGTGGGACTTGAACTCAGAACTATTGGCAAATCTGTTGTCGATAATGAAAACAAAGCACATGAAAGGCAAGACCGTTACTGCACAAAATATACAAAATGAGGAATCCATAATAATTTACTGAAAATGTGAATACATTGTAGGAGGTTCAGAATAAACATTTCCAGGATAGTATCAAACCACATTGCAGCTCGTGGTACGACTGTTAGATTCATATTTGTGAAGTAAACTTGACATTGATTTATCATAAGTGAAGACTTACGAAGCGAGGCACACAGGCCTGGCTGATCCTCTGCCACCATCGCCCAAAGACTGCCTCAAATTATGGATTACCAACTATCGAGTTAACTGGGTTCAGGTAAATCAGACAAGGTAGATGTACAGCCAGAACATTTGTCTTCAAGTCACTTTGGTTAAGATCTGACTCACTTTTGCCAATGGGTGAATGAGAGGCCCACAGTTACAAACTGTTACAAAACCAGGACATGTCTTAAAGCTAAAAAATAAAATACTACAGATGCCTCATTACAGCAATAAAAGCAGAAATTGGAATGTGCAGGAGGTATTGTTGGAAACAATGCACAATAAACTATTCAAACCTGAAAAGTGGGCATCAGTTTGGAAAATAAACTGTATGTTTTGAGGAGAACTGAATGAAAGAAACGTATGTAGGTCAAATAATAAGTGACCTGGAATATGCTTCATCTGAATACAGAATAATGTTATTTGTGAATAGTGGTGGAAAAGAATGGGAGGAACATTTAGAATAGCTAAGATTCAGCTGACTCCCAGAGTGTTAGTCACTGAAAGCGTGGAAAAGACAAAGAACAACATAGACCAAAGAAAAGTACAGCACAAGAACTGTTGCTTCAGGCCTCCAAGCCTGCCCTGACCATGCTGCCCATCTAAACTAAAATCTTCGACATTCCATGGTCCATATCCCTCTATTCCCATCCTATTCATGTATTTGTCAAGATACCCCTTAAACGTCACTATCGTCCCTGCTTCCACCACCTCATCCAGCAGCGAGTTCCAGGCACCCACTACCCTCTGTGTAAAAAACTTGCCTCGCACATCTCCTCTAAACCTTGTCCCTCGCACCTTAAACATATACCCCTTAGTAATTGACCCCTCTACACTGGGGAAAAGTCTCTGACTATCCACTCTGTCTATGCCTCTCAAGGCGAGTGAAATCAAGGGATAAACAAACTGAAAAGTACAGCAGGTTGGGGAGGAAGAGATCGAATTTAGGGGTAAAGGGAATTTACTCTTATTCGCTAGGTTTGACCATGATGTTGCTCACGTATTTGTACTGGGACCTCGGATTCGCCAAGTTAATGAGAAACAAAATTTGCATAGATGGGAGCAGGATCTTGCAAAGATTATGTCAGCTTGCAATAGGGCAGTTTGAAATAAATGTGGGCCTCGATGGACTGAAATATGATGTTGTGATTCTGGAAACTGGGAAGGCATCCGCTTTAGATCCAAGAAGGATAAATCAGACTTTTTTTCCCAACATTTAAGAAACTAGAAAGTGCAAAGGAACAAAAGTATACAAATAGTTCAATCTTTTGGTTTTTTTCAGGGTATCCAATTCTTTTTCTAATTAGGGGGCAATTTAGCGTTGCCAATCCATCTACCCTGCACATTGTTTTGGGTTGTGGGAGTGAGACCCACGCAAATACGGGGAGAATGTGCAAATTCCACAGGGACAGTGACCCAGGGCCAGGATTGAGCCTCAGCACCCTGAGGCAGCAGTGCTAACCACTGCGCCACCGTGCCACCCGAAAATAGTTCAATCTTAAGCACACGTACACATATATCATCAGAAAGACTAAGCAGAGAACGCGAAATGAATGTAAAGAGGTGAAAGTTATGTTTTATAAAGCTAGTCAGACTCCAACAGCTTTTGGTTTATATTGGCTGGGGAAGGGGTCCATGCAGATTCAATAGAGATATCTGTCCTTAATGTGTTAAATTATGGAAACATGTTGTATGAACGTAGAAATTATTCCCACAAATATATAAAGTAAAGATGAATTAATTGTTCTTTTTAAATTATGCCGGCACTTGATAGCAGAGGGAGAGAGAGAAAAGCTAATGAAAAAATGAAATGAAAATGAAAATCGCTTATTGTTATGAGTAGGCTTCAATTAAGTTACTGTGTCGCCACATTCCGGTGCCTGTTCGGGGAGGCTGTTACTTCCCGTTATTGCTTCCCGTTATTACTTCCCAGTTATTTCCCGGGTTGAGAAAATCCAGAACAAGTCGGCACAATTTTAAAATGATAAATGGGGCAGTTAGCAGTGAAATCGGGAAGTTGTTTTTTTATCCCCAGTGTGAATGCTGGTATGACCATCGCCGCATTTACACTATCACTGCAACATCGGTGAGAAGTCAAACCACTATGTCAATGCTATTTATACCGTAAGCAAACTCAGTCTTTGCAACTGCAAGAAAGGGTTTTGCAGCTTGCAACACTGTTGGAACCCACACGGAAAGAGAAAAACAGTACTTGCGACTTTCAAGGCTCCCTGCAAGGTTTCACAAGCTTTCATTAGATTATCTGCTTTAATAACGGTGGGTATCACACCGAGAAAAACTTGTTTGATTTTTCTTAAGTAGTGCCACGGGACATTTTATTTCCACCTCAAAGGGAAGATGGCGTCATGGTTTGACACGTCGTTGCTTATGGGCATTCAGTGTGCCCGCAGTACTGCATTAGAGTGTTTCAATACAGTGCAGAAGAAGGCCATTCGGCCCATCGAGTCTGCACCGACACTTTGAAAGAGCACCCCACCCAGGCACAATCCGTAACTCCACCGAAGGACAATTTAGCATGGCCAATCCACCACAAATGAGTTACTTGGATTAAATGCTCCAGAAAATCCTTAGCGTGTCATGTTTTCAAATCCATAACTGGTTTCCACTTCAGCTACAAGAATAGTTCGGCACCTTTACGATAAAGCCCTGTGTAAAACTGTGAAAAGCAGCTTGAAGGGTTGTTATATGGGTACACAGCACATAATTGACCCCAAATTGTCAGCGCTGTTCCAAGAAGTTACCGCTGTTGACAGCATGGCAATACAGCATCATGCTGATACAACCATTAATTAAGGCAGATTCCAGAACTGTTGAGGTCGTCCCTTTCACTGTCCAGCTGGCTGTACGACACAAAACGGGCAACTGATTGTTTTTGCACTCTCTATCCGATTTGCTGCAAATTGTCTGTTTCCACATTTCAGAAAACTATTGCACAAAGCTACATTCATAGAATCCCTACAGTGCAGAAGGGGGTCATTCGACCCAGCGAGTCTGCACCTATCTCCTCGGCCTGATACCCGTAACGTAACACGCGCATCCCTGGACACAAAGGGGCAATTTATCAATCGACCGAATCGGCACATCTCTGAAGTGTGGGAGGAAACTGGAGCACCTGGACGAAACCCAGGGAGAAAGTGCAAACTCCACACAGTCACTCCAGGCCCAGTAAGAAGTCTGACAACACCAGGTTATGCCACCTGAGGAAGGAGCAGTGCTTCGAAAGCTCCTGTTGGAATCAAACCTGTTGGACTTTAACCTGGTGTTGTCAGACTTGTTACTGTGCTCACCCCAGTCCAACGTCGGCATCTCCACATCATCACTCAAGGCCAGAATTGAACCCAGGCCCCTGGCGCTGTGAGGCAAGTTTGTCCCAGAGTATTTCCAAATGGAAAATTCTGTCGGAACTAGTCCAACAAGAGAGCTGGTTACGAAATACGTCCATTTGCTAATTGAAGAGCAGCTATAATGTGTTGGACATTTTTTTGCAGAAAGGCGGTACTATAGCCTTTCGTTATTGGACTAGTCCTGGGGCCCGCCGTAATTCTCTGGGGTCCCGGGTTCGAATTTCCATTCCATAAAAATCTGGAATTGAAATTCTAATGAAACGATTACCACCAAAACCCATTGGCTTCACTAATGCCTTGAGGGCAGGGGGGGTTGGGGGGGGGGGGGGGGGGGGTTGGCATTACCCTCCTTATTTGGTAGAGCCTCTGAACTGCAAGTTCCCTCAGTCCAAGGGCTATAAACGCTAGCCAGGCCAATGCCGTCGATATGTCATGAATGAAATTTTTAAAACTCTTTTCGCTGCTGTTTTGTTTCCCAGAATAGGTTAAATGTTTTATTGCCACATTTCTAATTGATAAATATAGAATCATTTCTGATGTTATATTTAGGACAGTTCTGGGACAGATTCAATGCCATTCCCTTTTCTCCACTTGGACCCCTGGATTTTCGGCCCGCACCCACAGATAGCTGTATACAATTCCAGGCATATACATCAATACACCCATTCATTGGACGCAGTCACGTCCATTCAAAATAGTTTGCGCCAGCTCTCACGTCCTTTGAACGCTCAGAATAATGTGAGCCAACCACGGAGACTCACACATACATACAGCCCCTCTGGTCACTGCCTAAAATCAAACTGATAAAAGAACAGATGCTCAATCACACATCGATACTGCACACACATAAAACACAAACACACACATACAGCACATGCGCACACAGAACACACACACAGCACACACAAACACACACAGCACATGCACACACACAACGCACAACCCACAACACACACACGTCACACAACACACAACCCAGACACAACACACACTATATACTCAGAAGAAAACGTCTTTGCTTAACCCACCCACTGGTGTACACCAGGGAACACATCAAAATGTGTCCATTGTAGCGAACCTGTGCCAAACCACGAGGATGATACAAATCTATTGCAGCATTTCAAGAATAGGCTGGGAGAACGGGGGACAGGTTTCAGATTAAACTTAATATAAGTAAGCCTGAAGTGATAAATTTTAGGAGAAGAGATAGGAGATAGGCTGTCTTTATGCAGGTATAAGTAGCAGATGCTCAGATGCTTGCTAATGGGAGGATACACTGAGAGATTAATTAGCAAATCATAAGAGTTCATTAGCTTCATAAATTAAGGAATTGAGTGCAAAAGCATGTAAGTTATGCTGACCCTCTACAACGGGGTGGCACAGTGGTTAGCACTACTGCCTCACAGCTCCAGGGTCTCAGGTTCAATTCTGAATCGGAAGTCCAAACATGTGCAGAATTGGCCATGCTAAATTGCCCCTTAGTTAGGTGGGGTTACTGGGGTACAGGATAGGGTGGAAGCGTAGGGTGCACTTTCCAAGGGCCCGTGCAGAACCGATGGACCGAATGGCTTCCTTGTGCACTGTTGATTCTATGATTCTAGATCACAACCAGAGTTTTGCTTCCAATTCTAGTCACTATGTTTTAGGGAGGATATCCTGGTCCCGAGGAGAGTGCCAAAGAGGTTCACCAGTGTGGCTACTATGACTAAGGATTGTAGATAGGAGAAGCTGGGATTGTTCTCCTTGGAGCAAGGAAGATCTGATAAATTTGATAGGGTTTTGAAGGAAAACCTTTCCAACAAAGGTAGCGGGAATGATCTGGAACTCGATGCCTCCCAGTTTAATGGAAGCGGAAAGCATTAATTATTTCAAAAATGAGTTGGATTGATACTTGAAGAAAATACATTTCATAGAATGTACAGTGCAGAAGGAGGCCATTCGGCCCATCAAGTCTGCCCGGCTCTTGGAAAGAGCACCCTACCCAAGGTCAACACCTCCACCCTATCCCCATAACCCAGCAACCCCACCCAACACTAAGGGCAATTTTGAATACTGAGGGCAATTTATCATGGCCAATCCACCTAACCTGCATATCTTTGGACTGGGGGAGGAAACCGGAGCGCCCGGAGGAAACCCACGCACACACGGGGAGGATGTGCAGACTCCGCACAGACAGTGACCCAAGCCGGAATCAAACCTGGGACCCTGGAGCTGTGAAGCGATTGTGCTATCCACAATGCTACCGTGCTGCCCACAAAACCGGTGGTGAGTTGTCTTCTTGATCCACTGCAGTCCTTGATGTGTAGGCACACCCACTATGCTGTTAGGGAGGATGTTCCACGATGTAGACAGTGAAGGACCGGTGATATATTTCCAAGTCGGGGTGGTGAGTGATTTGGAGGTGAACCTCCAGGTGATGGGGTTCCCAGGTATTTGCTGCTCTTGTTCTTCAGGATCATAGTGGTCGTGGGTGCGTGAGGAACATTGTTGAATTGGTGCAGGTTATCTTGTGGATGGTACACATAGCTGCCACTGACACTCGGTGGTGGGGGTCTGAATGTTTGTGGAAGGGGGAGCAATCAAGTGACCCAATTGCCCTGGATGATGTCGAAAGTCTTGAGTATTATTTGAGCTTCACTCATCCAGGCAAGCGAACAGAATTCCATTACACTCCTGACTTGTGCCTTGAAGATGGTGGAGAGGCTTTGAGGGGTCAGCAGGTGAGTTATTCACCGTAGTCCAAGCTTTTGACCTCCCTGGTAACCATAGTATTAATGTGGCTAGTCCAGTTCAGTTTCTGATCAGTGATAACCCACAAGCTGTTGATTGTGGGGGACTCAGCGATGGTAATGCCATTGAATATCAAGAGGCGGTGGTTAGATCCTCTTGCAGTAGATGGTCATTGCCTGGCCCTTGTCTGGCGCAAATGTAACTTGCCACTTGTCAGTCCAAGCCTGAATATTGTCCAGGTCATTCTGCATTTGGAGTCACAAACGGTGCTGAACATTATGCAGTCATCCGCAAACATCCCCACTTCTGATGTTATGATAGAAGGAAGGCCATTGATGATTGGGCCTAGGGCATTAATCTGAGGAACTCTTGCAGTGATGTTCTGGCGCTGGGATGATTGACCTCCAACCACCACACCCATCTTCCTTTGTGGCAGGTGTGACTCCAACGAGTGGAGATTTCCCCCCCTGATTCCCATTAAGTCCAGTTTAGCTAGGGCTCCTTGATGCCGTACTCTGTCAAATGCTGCCTTCATCTCATGGGCAGTGACTCTCACCTCAACTCTTTTATCCATGTTTTAACTAAGGCTGTAATGAGGTCAAGAGCTGAGTGACAGTGGCGGAACCCAAACTGAACGTCCATGAGAAAGTTGTCACTGAGTAAGTGCTGCTTGATAGCACTGTTGATGACTCCTTCCATCACTTGGCTGATGATGGAGAGTAGACGGATTTGTGGCCTTAGTGTAACATTGTGCGTTTCTTGTTTTACGATCCATAGTTGCTACTTCATCGGGAACTGTCGACCACCTTACACACCACTCCCTCTACCATGTGCACCATGATGGATGAATTGCAATAACTAGCTATGGCTTACCGACAAAACTTCCAAAACACCCAATGTCCCCAACCAGAAGGGCTAG
This sequence comes from Scyliorhinus canicula, assembly GCF_902713615.1. Lineage (NCBI taxonomy): Eukaryota > Metazoa > Chordata > Chondrichthyes > Carcharhiniformes > Scyliorhinidae > Scyliorhinus > Scyliorhinus canicula. The sequence continues at coordinate 21,564,550 of NC_052158.1, read as the reverse complement.
GGGTGCATTTCCATGGTAAATAACATTGCCCCCCGAAGATGTCCAAATGACAAGTCACCCTGACTTGGAAAAGTAGGCGATTTTAAGAAAATCTTGAAACTCCTTCCATAATAGCCTAAGGGATGTCCCTTCATCATAATTAATATAGAAAAATTAGCCCCCCTCTGCTCACCACCCTTCGCCCATCTCCCTTTCTCCCTTGGTCGGTCTGTTTTTCTTTATAACTCCATTTAGCATTGCCATAAGCGGGGTGTCATGTGAGAGTACCTTTAAGAAATGGGTGTTTATCAGTGATATCAGAGTGTGGGTGGAGCTGGGCTGCCTGTCAGCTTTTTACTTTCGTTTCAGGCTGTTTGCTGCAGGGTGTGTTTTAGTTTCGTTTTCAGAACTGGATAGCTGCAGTCACAGCCAGATGGTGTATGCATCTCCTCTCTGTAATGTAAACACTGTAAATCGATCCTTTGGTGATTTATAACTAATAGCTGCTCTCAGCAGTGACTTTAACCTGATGTGCTTCTGTTTTAAGTTTTTTAAAGTTTCATGGATGTTAAAAGGACAGCTTAAGGATTACATAGTGTTGTATTCTTTGGGGGTTATATTTGAATTGATGGTTGCTAAGATGTTCACTGTATGTATTAAAAAGGTTACCTTGAGTTCATAGAATAAACATTGTTTTACTTTAAAAAATACTTTTCCATTTCTGCTGTACCACACCTGTAGCGTGGGCCGTGAGCTTCCCATACCACAATCTATTAAATGTTGTGGCTCAGGTGAACTCCATTATACACTTTGGGGTTCTCTAACCCCGACCCATAACAAATTGGGGACTCGAAGGGGATAAAGGTCCATCTATTGGATTAGTGAACTTAAAGACAGTGAGGGATGAGCATATTGTGTGGTTGCTTTTCAGGTGTGGTAATTTAGTTTAAGTAGGGAGTGTGTTGTGGACAATGTCTCTTTCAGAGTCTTTCGGGGTGGTGACGGTCATGTGCAGTACCTTACGGACAGAGACTAAAAACAGACTTTTAGATTTGGCAAAAACATTGCAGTTAACATAACCTGACAAAATGCGAAAAGATGAGGTAGTTATGGTGGTGGCTAAGCATTTAAAGTTGCCTGAGATACAGTCTGACTCATTGGAAATGGCAAAGATCCAGTTGCAGATTAAGCAATTTGAACATGAAAAAGAAAGAGAAAGTGAGATACAGATTGGGGGAAAAGAAAAGGAGATAGAAGAAATAAACAAAGAAGGAATAACCCCAGCAGAACAAAAAGAAAGAGATAGAGAGGAAAGGGAAAATGGCTATGAAACATAACAGTCGGTTAAAATTGGCAGACGAAAAGGGAAACATACCGTTGGAGGATAGTGATGAGGATAGTGAGAAAGAGCGTTATAGTCAAAGGTTTGGTGGGGATCTATTTAAATACGTCCAAGCATTGCCAAGGTTTGATGAGAAGGAGGTGGAAGTTTTTTTTTACTTCATTTGAGAAGGTAGCTAAACAAATGAAATGGCCACAGCATATGTGGATATTACCGATTTAAACAAAGCTGGTAGGTAGGGCTAGTGAAGTGTTTGCACCACTGACGGAGGAGGTATCTGGGACATTTGAGGAGGTGACAAAATCCACCTTAGGTGCATATGAACTCGTGCCTCAAGTCTACAGCCAAAGGTTTAGAAATTTAAGGAAAGAATTTGGTCAAACATACATGGAGTTTGAAAGGCTCAAACATAGTAATTTTGATAGGTGGATAAGGGCTTTGAAAATAGACGAAATGTATGAAGCTCTCAGAGAAATTATACTTTTGGAGGAGTTTAAAAATTCAATTCCTGATGCAGTGAGAACTCATGCGGAAGAGCAGAGGGTTAAAACTGTGAGATTAGTAGCAGACATGGCAGATGATCATGAATTAGGTCATAAATCAAAGCTTGGTTTCCAACATCAGTTTCAAGCTTGTGAGGGATAGAAACTGGGGACATGAAAAATACTCGTGGGCAAAGTAAAGGTGATCTGATGGGAGATAATAAGGAGAGTGCACCTCAGACGAAAAAAGAAATCCAGGAGGGTGGAAAAGAAATGAAAAATTTCAAATGTTTCACTGTAATAAATTAGGCCATGTAAAGTCACACTGTTGGGGTTGAAGAAAAGCACTGGGAAGGCTGATGTGGTAAAACAGGATAAGACAGTGGGGTTTGTTAAAGTGGTGAAGGAAAGTGAAGCAAAGGAGGTGCAAAAGATTGTACAGCCTGGTCAAGAGGTGATTGATAAGAAGGTGCCTACTTGTGTTGGTAAAGTTGACACATGTGTATCAGAAGGAGCAGGTAAAGAAGTCACAATTTAAGAGATACGGGAGCTAGTCAATATTTAATGGTAAGAGATGAGGAGTTATGTAGTTTGGGAAGAATATTGCCAGTAAAGGTGATAATATGTGGAATTCAGGGTGAGAGGAGTAGTGTTCCATTATATAAAGTAAGGTTGGAAAGTCCAGTGAAGAGTGGTGAAGTGGTAGTAGGAGTAATAGAGAAATGATCTTGTCCAGGAATACAGTTTATCCTGGGGAATGATATAGACGCATCACAGGTGGGAGTGATGCCTACTGTGGTTGATTAGCCAGTGAAAAACCAGACAACTGAAGTGTTGAAGGAAGAATATCCTGGGATTGTTCCGGATTGTGTTGTAACAAGGTCACAAAGTCACAGGTTAAGACAAGAGGAGAAATCAAAGAGTGAAGATGAAGTTGAAGTGCAATTACCAGAAACTATTTTTGATCAGATAGTTGAAAAAGAACAAGAACAGGTGGAGGATGAGGCGGATATTTTTAGTTCAGGAACATTGGCGGAGTTACAACAGAAAGATATAGAAATAAAATGTATGTATCAGAAAGCATACACGGAAGAGGAATCTGCATTTATACCAGAGTGTTATTACCGTAAAAGTGATGTCTTGATGAGAAAATGAAGGCCTTTACATATGCAGGCAGATGAAAAGTGGGTAGAAGTTCATCAAGTAGTATTGCCGGTAGGGTATAGAAAGGAGGTGTTGTGAGTTGCACATGAGGTACCAGTGGGAGGTAATTTGGGAATAAGGAAAACTCAAGCTAAAATCCATAAACAGTTTTATTGGCCTGGACTACATAAAGATGTAGTTAAATATTGTCAATCATGTCACACATGTCAAGTGGTAGGGAAACCTCAAGCAGTGATAAAACCAGGACCCTTAATACCCATTCCAGCATTTGAGGAACCTTTTACACAGGTCCTAATTGATTGCTTAGGACCGCTTCCTAAAACAGAAAGTGGGAATCAATATCTTTTGACTATAATGGATGTGTCAACTAGGTTTCCAGAGGCCACTCCAGTGTGTATTATGACAGCTAAAAAGATTGTGGAGGAGTTACTTAAATTCTTTACTAGATATGGACTACCCACAGAAATACAATTGGATCAAGGATCGAATTTTACCTCAAGGTTATTCAAAGAAGTTATGGATAGTTTCGGAATTAAACAATTTAAATCAACTGTGTACCATCCAGAATCGCAGGGAGTGATAGAAAGGAGGCATCAGACACCAAAGACAATGTTGAGGGCTTATTGTCAAGATTATCCGTAGGATTGGAATAAAGGAATTCTATTCGTACTTTTTGCAATTCGGGATGCACCTAATGAGTCAACCAAATTCAGTCCTTATGAACCAACTTTTTGTCATGAGGTAAGAGGACCACTTAAATTGATTAAAGAAAAATTGGTGACTGAGAAATCAGAACTTACATTCCTGGATTACGTCTCAAATTTTAGGGAATGATTAAATAGAGCAGGAGAATTGGCTAGACAACATTTAAAAGTTGCACAAAATGCGATTAAATGGGTAGCTGAAACAAGAAATCCAAAGTTTGTAGTTTTTCCAGTGGAGATGAAGTTTTAGTATTGTTACCAGTGGTAGGTGAACATTTAAAAGCTAGGATTTGTGGACCTTATCAGATTGAAAGGAAATTAAGTGAGGTGAATTATGTGGTAAAAACACCAGATAGAAGGAAGACTCACTGAGTGTGTCATGTGAATATGCTTAAAAGATACTTTGAAAGGGAAGGAGAGAAAAAGGAGGAGGTTTTAATGATTCTAACTCAAAGTGATGAACCAAATCCAGATGACTGTGAATTTGACATACCTCAAATTAAATTGGAAAATGAGGATGTTCTTAAAAATTGTGATCAATTGTTGAGTTACCTTCCAGAGGAAAAAACGAACTGACCGGAAAGAGTTATTGATGTCAAATGGGCAGGTTTGTAGAGAGACATTGGGAAGTACTAAAATGGCTATACATGATGTAGATTTGGGAAATGCTGTTCCAATCAAACAACCGCCATACAGACTTAACCCTTTAAACTTGGCGCAGGTTAACAAAGAGATTGAGACTATGCTTTATAATGGCATAATTGAAGTGGGTTGCAGCCAATGGAGCTCACCCATAGTGATGGTACCTAAACCAGACGGTACCCAATGGTTGTGTGTGGACTATAGAATGGTTAATGCAGTTACAAGAATGGACTCTTCTCCTATTCCACATTTGGAGAATTGCATTGAGAAATGGGACAATCAGCTTTTATTTCCAAACTGGATTTACTTAAAGGTTACTGGCAGGTACCTTTATCCAAAAGGGCGAAGGAGATTTCAACTTTTGTGACTCCAGATGGTATATTCCAATTCAAAGTTTTGCCATGTGGCATGAAAAATGCCCCAGGCACATTTCAATGGTTAACTAACAAAGTTGTTTCCGGGTTACCCAATTTTGTGGTGTGCATCGACAAACTGGAAATTTTCAACCAGACATGGAAAGAACATTTAAAACATCTGATGGAGTTATTCGATAAACTTCAGGAGGCGGGCTTGGTGATAAACCTAGCCAACAGTGAATTTGGAGATGCTCAAGTCACTATCCTTGGCCATACAATTGGACAGGGCCGAATGGTCCCACGGGATGTGAAAACAAATGTTATTAGGGAGTTTCTGATACCCTCAACGCGAAGGGAAATGGTGCGATTTCTTGGCATGAGTGGATTTTACCGGAAATCTGTATTGCATTTTAGCAGATTGGTCGCTCCACTGATGGACTTGCTCAAAAAGCGTAACAAATTCCAGTGGACAGCAGAGTGTCAACAGGCATTTGGCGGTCTAAAGGCTATGTTAACCAATGCTGTTAGCCATTCCAAATTATACAAAACCATTCAAAGTGGCTTTTGATGCGAGTGATGTGGGTGTAGGTACGGTGCTTCTACAACATGACGGCGAAGGGTCAGAGCGGCCTATTGGTTATTTTTCAAAGAAATTGAATTCTCACCAGAAAAAGTATTCCATGATTGAGAAGGAGACTTTGAGTATGGTGCTAGCTTTGCAACATTTTCACATTTATGTGACCAGCAATCCATCTGACACCATTATGGATACTGATCACAATTCGTTGACGATTTTGGAACGATTCTAGAATAACAATGCAAAGCTGTTTCGTTGGAGTTTATTGTTACAGCCATTTCATTTAGAAATGGTACATGTGGCAGGCCAAAAGAATGTGATAGCCGATGCTTTGTCACGAATGTGATGAACGGAAGCAGGTTCAGTTGGAGGAACAAGAACAAAATTGGACTATATTATTATACTTGTTCGTGTGTTGTGTTTTTTTAAGTGAAAAGGGGAAATATGAAACCATCTTGAAATTGATGATTTTTTTTCTTGGGGGGAGGTGTCATGCGAGAGTACCTTTAAGAAATGAGTGTTTAATAAATGTACCTTTAAGAAATGGGTGTTTATCAGTGATGTCAGAGTGTGGGTGGAGCTGGGCTGCCTGTCAGCTTTTTACTTTCATTTTAGGCTGTTTGCTGCAGGGTGTGTTTTAGTTTTGTTTTCTGAGCTGGATAGCTGCAGTCACAGCCAAAAAGTGTATGAGTCTCTCGCTCTGTAATCTAAAGACTATTAGGCGATCCTTTGGTGATTTAAAACTAATTACTGCTCTCAGTAGTGACTTTACCATGATGTGCTTCTGTTTAAAGGTTTTTAAAAAAAAGTCTTATGGATGTTAAAGGGACAGCTTAACGATTGCGTAGTGTTGTATTCTTTGGGGGTTATATTTGAATTGATGGTTGCTCAGATATTCACTGTATGTTTTAAAAAGGTTAACTTGAGTTCATAGAATAAACATTGTTTTGCTTTGAAAAATACTTTTCCATTTCTGCTGTACCACACCTGTAGGGTGGGCCATGTGCTCCCCATACCACAATCCATTAAAAGTCGTGGGTCAAGTGAACTCCATGATACACTTTGGGGTTCTCTAAACCCTGGCTCATATCCACATTTTCCTTATCCAGTTGGGAGAGGGTGATGAGACATAAAAAAATCAATAGCCACTCGAAGTTAACAAGAACAAATAAGTGGGAATTTTATACGGCCCCGTGGTGTTGGTAAACTCAAACGTATGTTTAATCTTTTATTTCTAACAGGACAAGAAAAAACTTACAGGAGAACGGCTTATATAGATATAGAACAGTACAGCACAGAACAGGCCCTTCGGCCCTCGATGTTGTGCCGAGCAATGATCACCCTACTTAAACCCACGTGACCCGTATACCCGTAACCCAACAATCCCCCCATTAACCTTACACTACGGGCAATTTAGCATGGCCAATCCACTTAACCCGCACATCTTTGGACTGTGGGAGGAAACCGGAGCACCCGGAGGAAACCCACGCACACACGGGGAGGACGTGCAGACTCCACACAGACAGTGACCCAGCCGGGAATCGAACCTGGGACCCTAGAGCTGTGAAGCATTGATGCTAACCACCATGCTACCATTATGATTAGCAAGTGCCTGCATCGAGGGAATACTTCTTGTTCAGCTATCCTAACTTGGCCTTTTATTCTCACAGCTGGTCTTCGGGAGAAACGTTTGAGTCACATTTCATTGGGCTCAATTTGAAGTTTCAAATAAATGTTGCAGCGGATGAACCAATGACCAAGTGTGTCGCGTCACGGCTATTTATATATTTAGAATATGTTGGGTCAACAGCATTGAAAAGATGAATATCGGCTGTGGAACTCATTATCTCTCATGGTCATATGAAGTTTGGAAGCTCTGTCGGCCATCACCTGAGGATTGAAGCAACCTCCCCAACGGCTCCCAAATGTTACTGAGTAAGTTTCAAACCACTTGACCTCGTCACCCGACTCGCCAGCTCTTGGTACGAATGTCAGTTCTATCTTGGAGAGAGCCGAAAGGCGAATCTAATACAGGTTCCAGTGAATACATAGATTTCTCACAGCATGGAGGCATACATCTGACCAAGTTGCGGTCCTCTTTTAGCCCTACAAGCACCTCTTTAAAAAAATCGAGATCAAGCTATCTAATGTGCATGCTGGGTTTTCCTTAGCTTTTTGTAATATCTGCCACAAAAAATATTGTTGTGCCACTAGTCAATAAATAAACTCTGCCTTTAGAAGCACTTCTAATGCTGTCATCAGTAGAATCCGCATTCTTGCCATTTCCACCTTTTTGCCTTAACCCTGGGGATGTGGAGGAAGAGTGGGAGAGGCTGAAGTGACCCGTTTTATTGGGGGTGGGGTGGGTGCTGGGCATTTGGCTCAGAATTCCTGTCGGTTAGAAGAGTGAACTATCGTTTGTTGAAACAAGGCAAAATAACGTCGAGAGTCGATCTGCAAAAAAATCTGTCATTCTCCATGAAAACCATCATACAGAAAAATATTGGTTAAAGTAGCTAGATTTCTCTGTGTTCTCGCTGATTTCTCGCAACTGACTGCAGGCCGGATGGGGGATTAAAAATTGGACAGTTGGAAACATCTTCTAGGGATGTACTCGTTTTAAATTTATATATGGCGCTTGAGTTGGGATGAATAGACCTGTTCAGGGAAGCCCCATTAACCATTCACACTGCGTATGGTGACTAACTTTATTTTGGGGATGAATTTGATTTGTTTAAGTCTGGACATCTATCTCTGTGATCTAAACATTTTATCTATTCACTTTAGGAATTTCTGCAATTATTTGGATGACACTAATCGAGCGAGTCTTCGATCAAACACACTCCAATCAAACTTCGTCATACATTTCGACAGGGCAACAGCAATCCACCCTGACTACTATCAGCCAAACCGATGCAGATGTCACCCGAGATACTGGTGTGTTTTTAACATTAACTTTGCAACTGCATTGGTCAGCACCGAACGCTGCATTTAGTGAACACATTTATTGAATCGCATTTTTGCACCAATTGTTTCCCATTTTGGACATATCACTTTAGGAAGAGTGTGAACGCTTTCGCGTGAGCGTGGAAGATAGTCATCAGAATAAGATTTTCTTGTTATATAGTAGGTTGGTAGCGGGTTTCTTAAAATACATATGAACAACGCGCATTGCTTTCACTGCATCAAACCCCTCTGCCATTTCATCAAATAATCAGCTCGTTTCCTTAAGCAGGGACTAGGTCGCCCAGATCTGTGATCGCTACCCTGAATTCACTGAAACTCCTCCAGGTTCCAATTCATCGTTACCCAGTGGTATTGGTTCCCCAAACCCGGTCCCTCACATATGGCGACCTGCGAGGAAATTCATTGATTAACTTAACGATTTATTATACTTTGGAGCGAACTATTTGAAACAGTGGTGGAAGAGATTAAAACAGTGCTGGAAGAGAATTTGACTGTAAAAGTTAAAAAATATTCGTATGCAGCATTACCACCGAATTTTTGCCATGCAAAAGGAGGCCATTCAGCCCGTTCTGTCCGCTGCTCTCCCAGTGAGCATTATGACAGTGTCATTTTCCTGACTTTTTCCCAATCCATGCACATTGTTTCTATTCCAATAGTCATTTAATACTCTCTTGAATGCCTCGATTGAACCTCCACTCCTCACATTTCCAAGCGCTGCATTGCAGACCCATCCACTCGCTGTGCGAAAGGGTATTTTTCATATCATGTTTGCTTCTTTTATGGGAAATATCCATGAAGATTAGACTCGTTGGATTGACGTTTCAAAGAATAGGTACAGGCGTGGTCTTCATTCTGTGCTGTAAACTTCTATGAAAAGTCATCTTTTTCCTTCATACACCAAAAATCATCTTCACGGCTACATTTTTTCCTGAGAAAAATTCTACTTGGTATCTTTTTTTCCAGAACCGTGTGCATGTAATCCCTTTCTGGCGGTAGTTTATCTGTATAGGTAATTGAAAGTGCAAGCATAATCTTTAATATTGTGATGGGAATTGAGTTAAAATTGTGGTTGGACACTGCAATGTTAACACGATAAAAATAAATGTCTTTAATGAATTAGCTTCAGTCATGTGCAACCCGGGTGTATTCAATTGTCTGGTCCCAGTTAGATGCACAACACCGTAGCACATGTCCCGCAATTGGAGGATCGTACTCTTATTTTTATCTGAAGTCGGGGCTGTATTCAAGTATTGTACGCCACTATTTCGAATAGGGTGTGAGTCAATGTAAATGTGGTAGTAAAGCTGAGCAGTCTGCCATTAAATAAAATCGATCACTACTAGATCTTTGAGGGCAGGAGGGCAGGTGAAAAGGCATATGGGACGCTCGCTTTTATCAATCGGGGCATAAATTACAAAAGCAGGGAGGTCATGATAGAGCTCTATAGAACTTTGGGAGGTCACAATTGGAGTACTGTGTGCAATTCTGGTCGCCACATTATAGGAAGGATGTGATTGCACTGGAGGTAGTGTGGAGAAGATTCACCAGAATGTTGCCTGGGATGAAACATTTACGTTATAAAATGAGGTTGGATAGGCTTGGGTTATTTTCTCTGGAGCAGGGAAGACTGAGGGGTGACCTGATCGAGGTGCACAAGATTATGAGGGGCTTGGACAGGGTCGATAGGGAGCAGCTGTTCCCCTTAGTTGAAGGGTCAGTTACGAGGGGACACCATTTCAAAGTGAAGGGTGGGGGGGGGGGTTTAGGGAGGATTTTAGGAAAAACGTTGTTACCCAGAGGGTGGTGACGGTCTGGAATGCACTGCCTGGGAGGGTGGGAGCGGCGGGGTGCCTCACATCCTTTACAAATTACCTGGATGAATACTTGGCCCATCATAGCATTCAAGTTTATGGACCAAGTGCTGGCAAGTGGGATTCGGTGGGCAGGTCAGGGCCGTTCATGCAGAATGGCCTCTTCTGCACTGTAGTATTGTGTGATTCTTTGATTCTGAACGGGCCTTCTAATAGATCTTATCATGCAGTAGAGTTCCTATCCAAAATAAGTTACGGAAGAGATCAGAAATAAGAAATGTAAATATATTTCAGAATATTACCAGTTTATTGATCGAAGTTGCAGTCTGTAAATGCTAAAGACACAAATATCCGTTTCAGCATTTCTCTCGACATTGCATTGAAATGTTATAGCCATGCAATGCTGCCTGTGAACCTGCCAGCAAACTATGTGGATATATGTAGAGGCGTACTTCTGCTCTGCAAACTATTGATGTGAAGTTCGGACAGAAAACACTCGAAAAAAGCAAAGGGTCAGGCAGCAACTGTGGCGAGGGAAACAGAATTAACGGTTCGGATCAGGTTCCGAAGAATGGTGTTTGATCGGAAGCGAATGTTTCTGACTGCACAGATGCCGACAGATCTGCTGATTTCCAGCGAAGTCGGGTTTTATTTGAGTTTTCCAGCATCTCCTGAAAAGTCCTTTTATTATAAACATGCAGTGAAAAATAGATAACTATGTGCATTCTTATAGAGATACACGGCTCCACCTGAATTTTTATCGACATACAGGACTTTATGTCAATTCCCAATGGAGCATTTATTGCTCCTGATTGCTTTGCTATTGGCCCGAGTGTGCGGCTGTCTATGGAATGTACAGCAGTTAATAATAATCACTTATTGTCACAAGTAGGCTTCAATGAAATTACTGTGAAAATCCCCTAGTCGCCACACTCCAGTGCCTGTTCAGGGAGGCAGTTACGGGAAGCACTAAGTTGAGCACTGAGGAGGGGGGGGGGGTGGGGGGTCATTTTGTCCATTCAGCTTGCTGAGGTTTTTTACCACGATCGATCCAGTGGGAAATCCGTGGGTGTGAGTGTGCTGCGGGAGAAACGGAGGATCCCGCCGACGGCGAATCCCACAGAGGCGCACGGCTCAGAATTGGACAGTGCTCCAAGTAGCGGAAAATCCGTGTTTGTTTTAGCCTTATTCAGCTTTTGGACTCCAGGTCCCTATTTAAACTGCTCTGGCTACCATACGCTTTAATAACTACATTATTGAGATGCCTTCTCAACTTCAAGGATTTGTGAGGACGCAACCGTTGCACCTCCCTTGAAACCATTTTATCTTCCATTGTTTTGAGAACTGAGCTCTGAAGTAATGTGTGCAATTCTGGTCGCCACATTATAGTGCTTTTACTACACCCTAGTCTGAAAATATCAATTAAAACACCTCTATCCATTTGCTAATTTGTGCGTCCTCACAAATACTTGAATTTGAGAAGGCATCTCAACAATGTAGTTATTAAAGCGTATGGTAGGGGACCCTGAATCCAAAAGCGACAAAGTTGGAATGATTTTGGATTACCCCTGCTACTTTTAACCCACGGGCTTCAGATTTCCAAAACCTTATCCTTCAAGGCGCATTGTTTTTGTTGGGAGTGTTTTGCGGTGTCCAACCTTCTCTATGTTTCTGAATTGATGCCTAGTTTGGAACTGTTCAGCTCTCTATGTTTAACCAACACTCTCTGATAGGAAATGACATAGGAGAAGAGTGGAACAGGCTGACTGGAACTGAGATTTCGATTGGTGTCTCTCTGGGGCTTGCGATTGGCATCGCGTTCTCCGGCTGCTTCTTCGTGTTCAGACGGCGAATCGGTGAGTACGTTCTTTTGAAATCAACCCCAGATTATCAGAATGTATGAGCCGGATAGCCAAGTATGTGTGGAGTAGGAGCATAATGGGATTTACATTATTTATTTTTAGCCCAAACTGACATTCTCAGTATTCTATGTAATATCGGATGGAAATTATGGGAATCAAGTAGGAAAATTGAGTTAAGGTTGAGTTAAGCTTTATTTACATTGTATTTCAGAGCATTCTCTTTGGGTCAAATTGAGTATCCTATGTTTATTCAAATATTCTTATATTCTCGTATCATTGACAACATTTAGAAGGTGCTGTGTTACAATCTAATTTGACATAGTGAAATCCCAAATGCTTTAGTGCCACCTGATCTATGATGTATTATCTCAGTCTGTTTCCTGAACTGTCTGACTGCAGTCAGACCTGAGGTCAGGTTGTTTTCTTTGGAGCAGAGGAGACTGAGCGGGTACATGAATGGCATGTATAAAATTATGAGGGGCATAGACAGTTGACAAGTGGAAAATTTTCCCTTTGGTGGATGAATCAATGACCAGGGGTCAGAGATGTAAGGTAGAGGGCATGAGAGGGCGGCACAGTGCACAGTGGTTAGCACTGCCGACTCACAGCGCCGAGGACATGGGTTCCATCCCGGGTCACTGTCCATTTGGAGTTTGCACGTTCTCCCCCTGTCTGCGTCTGTCTCATCCCCACAACCCAAAGATGTGCAGGACAGGTTCCTCTTAATTGGAGAAAATAAAAAAAGTGTAGGGTTTAAGGAGATGTGAGGAAAAACGCTTTCACCCAGAGGATGATGGGAGTCTGGAACTCACTACCTGAGAAGATGGTGGAGGCAGAGAGCCTCCAAACAATCAAGAAGTATGTCGATGTTCACTTGTGATGCCAAGGCATACAAGGCTATGGGGCAAGTCTGGAAAATTGAATTGATTTTTGACAGGCGCAGATGCAAACGGCCAACGGGCCTTTTCGGTGTTCCAGACAGCTCTGACTCTATGCCTGTGCTGTCTAGATGCATTATTATAGTCAAGTTCGTGGTTTATTGCAAGTTGTATTTCTATTTGCATCATTACTGTAGAATCCAATTTACTTTGTTAAAGTCGAGTCTCTATTCTACAACTTACACATTAAAAATATATCCTGTTCATGCTCAAAACTTTAATATAATATATATTTAGAGAGTGATTGAGAATTACATTGTAAACTGTATTTTTCTTCCATTCAGTACCCTTTTGCCTTTCATTGCAGACGCTTGTGCAGATTGGATCTATTTCAGTCTCTCTTCCAAGTTTACTCAAGAACAACTGTGCACGGTGATATTGAATTCTTCTTTTCCCATGAAGCTTACTTGGTTGATTGAATATTGATGTGGTTTGTTGTTCCTGAATTGGTTCACTGGCATTTTAACTGCCTGCTTATTATTAGAAACGAATTGGATTGTTTTTGTTTGTACTCCAGCCAGGGCAATCGGTAGCAGGTGGTCAGGGAATTAGCAGCTGACGGTTAAGATGAGAGAATTTGTTGAGAGGTTTAAATGAAGATCGACTTTCAAGGAACTATGTTCATTCAGTGGATGTGAACAATCATTGGAAATACACAAGGAATCAGCAGTGTTCATCTGGGTGTCATGATGCGAAAATATTTAAAGATCTCTGCTTCCTCGTTATGTTTATAATAATCTTTCTTAGTGTCACACATAGGATTACATTAATGCTGCAATACATTAACACTGCAATGAAGTTACTGTGAAAAGCCCCTGATCGCCACATTCTGGCGTCTGTTCGGGTACACTGAGGGAGAATTCAGAATGGCCAATCCACCTAATCTGCAAATCTTTGGACTGTGGGAGGAAACCGGAGCACCCGGACGAAACCCACGCAGACACGGGGAGAACATGCAGACTCCACACTGATGGTGACCCAAGCCGGGAATCCAACCTGGAACCCTGGCGCTGAAGAGCAACAGTGCTAACCACTGTGCTGCCATGCGGTTTATTGGAGCGATGGGCCAGAAAAATACCAAGATGGCCGTTTAAATAATTGGCGAATTGTTCAATTCTGCTCCTCTCCCTCAGAGTCACCAATTGGTATTGTCTGAGAAATCTTTGACATTTTGAAGAGCCCATTAGGTACAGCATTTACTATGGAAACTCAAGGTGGCAGTGGTAATTCCTGATGTTAAAACCGAGAACTAATGCCACTCCAGTATATTAATAGTTAAGGTTGAAGGGAGATTGTCTGTTATTGATTGACATGATTTACATAGTGCACTGCGATAGTAATCTGCAGGGATAAATCATCCTGAATCACATAGCAAAACTGGAGTTTGAATGGTATTTCCGGTCCCGCCCATCACAGGAACCATCGCAGGCAAAACGGACAATTTGACGAAGCATTAAAGGGCGGGGCTTCACGTTTCAGGACGGCGCGACCGGAAAATCCCAAACGTTTGAATGGTACTATGAAAGGTTAACATGCAGGGGTGCCTTGACACTGTGATATTGATGCCCTTGATGTTACAATGGCTAGTTGTGGTGTTCATACAGTAGGAGTAGGACTCTGTGATAATAGTCCTTTTTTGTGAATTAGCATTGGAAACTACTCTAACATTTCAACTAAATATGGTAATCCACTTGTTGCGATAGATAAAAACAAGAGGTGAAATGGATAGAGATGTTAAATTACAGGTTACCTTTTTAATTCCTTAATTGGATGTAGGTGTCTCTGGCTAGGTCAGCATTTATTTCACACCCTTACTGCCCTTGAGAAGGTGGTGCTGCTGATTTGTTTCTGGAACCGTAGCAGTCCTAGGGAGGGAATTCCAGGATTTTGACCCGGCGGTATTGAAGGACAGGCGACCTATTTCCAAGTCACCATGGTGAGTGACTTGGAAGGAAAATTCCAGGTGGTGGTGTTCCCATGATTGCTGCTCTTGTCCTCCTAGATGGCAGAGGTCATGCGTTTGGAAGGTGTTGCGGAAGAAGCCTTGGTGAATTCCCGCCATGCACTTTGCAGATGGTACAGATGGCTTCTATTTTTGTTTCGCTGGTGAAGTGAGTGAATGTTTGTGGATGATGTGCTAATCAAGTGGGCTGTTTTGTCTTCGACCCTCTCATACTTCTTGAGCGAATTTGGAGCTGCACATGTCCAGGAAATTACAGAATATTCCAACACATTCCTATCGTGCACCTTGTAGATGGTGGACAGGATTTGGGGAGTCAAGAGGTGAGTTAGGATTCTCCGCAAGATTTCTAACCTCTGACCTGCCTTTGTAGCCACAATAGTTATAATAATGGTCACGTTCAATTTCTTATCAATGGACACCCCCATTATGTTAATAGTGGTGGATTCATAGAAAAATAGAAACAGGAAATAGGAGAAGGAGGAGGCCATTCAGACATTCACACCTCCTCTGCCATTCAGTGTGATCACTGCTGATCATCCAAATTAATAGCCTGATACCACCTACACCCCGCGCCCCCATATTCTTTAGGCCCCGTCATCCCATTGTTATATCAAACTGTTTCATGAAAATCTTTTGGACTCAACTGCTTTCAGTGGATAGCGAATGCCACAGTCCCGCCACTTGCTCTGTGAAGGAATTTATTCTGAAATAAGTCCTAAATGGTCTGCTCAGTATCCTCAGTCTGTGGTCCCTGATTCTGTCCATCCCAAGCATCGGGAAAATCCTTCTTCCTGCCCTTTTTTGTTCTTTTTAAAAAATTTAGAATATCCAATTCATCTTTTTCAATTAAGTCACAATTTAGCGTGGCCAATCCACCTACCCTGCACTTCTTTGGGCTGTGGGGGTGAAACCCACACAAACACGGGGAGAATGTGCAAACTCCACACGGACAGTGACCCAGAGCGGGGATCGAACCTGGGACCTCGGCGCCGTGAGGCAGCAGGGCTAACCCACTGTGCCACCGTACTGCCACCAGGAAAACCCTTCTTACATCTACCTCATCTAGTCCAGTTGGAATACTGTAGGTTTCTATGCGATTTCCCCTCATTCTTCTGCACTCCAGCAAATAAAATCCTAACCGACTCAATCTTCATCATATGTCAGTGCTTTCATCCCAGGAATCAGGCTGGTAAACATTCGTGGCATTCCCTTTAGAGCAAGAATATCCTTCCTCAGATAAGGTGACCAAATGGCATAATTCTGCTCCTGTATCTTATGGTCCTATTGTCTTATGTTGAAAATTTCCGATTCCAAACTCACTTTGGCTGTGTCTCACTCTGGGTGTGCTGTCTTACACTGCCTGGGCACCTTCAACGTTGGTAATACTATAGAATGTTAATGGTAATTATTATATCCTCTTTTGTTGGAGATAGTCATTGTCTGGAGCTGGTGTATGGCGAATGTTACTTGCTACTTGTCCAGAACTTGTTGAATTTGGACATGGACTGCGTTAGTATCTGAGGAGTCACGGCTGAACATTGTGCAGTCATCAGCGAACATCCCCACTTTTGATGATGTGATGAGAACAATTCTCCCAATTGAATTAAAAAGAGAAATAAGCCTCTTTAAGTTTCTGGTGTCTGACTATTTTCGGGATTGGGCAGTAGATTTACAGAAGACCACCTTCTGGATTTTTTTTAGCCATTTTTTGCTATCAGCATATGATTTAGCGAGTTATGCAAATAATCCTCTGGAAAATTAGAAATCAAAATCTCAACACTGGGAATGAGGACTACATTAACTGTCGGTGACTTCTTCCAGATGTTCTTCGTGGCTTCATTTTGGTTTCTTTCTTACAGAATGATGATTCTTTCTCTCAAAGTGAAGAAATTGTATATGCAGACCTGCATTTGTTGGTATTACCAGGACGGCCAGGCGGATATTCCCCAGAAACCCCAATTCTGACACATTCGCAAGATTTAACTCATGCACAAGGAGATTGTTCAGCAGAGCCAGTATACACACAAGGCAATTTCTCCTCAGATCAAAATGTACGCGTGGATTTATCAGCAAATTTGACACAGATACAAGGAGATTTTGTGGGAGAGGAACGTAGTGAATATGCCTCTCTCAACATGATAAACAATCAATCGCAAAATTAAGATGGGGCGAGATGAAAACAAGAGAAAAGTTAACAATAATTGTCAACCTGAGAGTTTAAAAAAAATTACCTTCAATAAAATCTGAATTGGTACATTTCCCCAGCATGGCCTTTGCTCATTTCCATCTTTGTTTATTAACTTTAAGTTTGGATCAAGCCAATGTTTTTATGCTTGATGGCATCTGGAATGGATCCCAAGGTGTAATTCACGTCTTGCCCACTAATTTGGCATTACATTGAGAACTTGCTGTATTCAGTGGCTTCCATGTGATCCCTGACAGCACATAGTAAACGGGACGCATTGACAGCTGTCCAGCAGCAGCGAGACATATACACAAATCCTGAAACATTACACAGCAAGTTCACCAACCAGTTGAAAAATATATGTGTGCCACTTGCCCCTGTAAATAGTGAAATTGAAAATGAAAACGCAAAAATGATTCAAAACGATATAAACTTCTGATTCGTTTCAGTTGCTGGAGCCAAGAAATGTGATGTTGGCAGAGGGTCTTTGGGTATAAGGGGAGCTTGGGGGGAAACTGCACTCCTCCTTGAAACTGGGCCTAATAAACATTTGCAAGATGATATTGTCGTGTACTTCTTACACGTAGCCCGGGAGGCCCAAGGACAGGGTACAATAGGTTAGTTGTGATACAAACATGGAGAGAACCCTAGTTAACCTTTCAGGTCTGTGACATTTCATCAAAATTCTTCAAACTATTGCGTTTTGTACCACTTAAAGTGAAACAAAACCTTGATAATTTCTTATTGTGGTAGCTTTACCTGAATTAAACAATCCACCGTCCCATTGTACGGGTCTCAAGGTCTTTCGTTTTCTTTGTATTTTCCCCCCTATTGTCGGCATTTTTCTTTCCTTTTTTTATAATCCCAATTGAAATTATAACAGGCAGGTGGGATTCCTGAATAGACTCTGGCTCAAAAGGTCATAATTTTTACTTTTGTTTTAGAAAACGTAGATGACCAGAGTAACAGTGTTACCTATTAGCTTCCAACAACAAAGTACAATATTAACAGTTTGACTATAACAAAATACTCATTCACTACCACTTACCTTCATAAATGTACACAAATGTTAAGGCTAACACAAGTTGCAAAATATATCTTATGCTATAATGTTCTCAGTAAACAGACAGCCCCTTTAAAGCCACAGGCTGACTGTGATCAGACAACACCCCACTCTGCAACAAAGTGGCAGATGTCACTCAATTGATCTTCCATTGATGTCTCCTTAAGTTTTCCCCAGATCATTATCACATGAGTGTTTCCATATTCCAATTAAAAAGACATGCATTAAAATATTCTTTTAACCAATTCTTTCCATCAACTGTTTAAATCAAGGATCCACCTCCAGGCTTTCCAAATATCCTTTCAATCAAAGCTTTCTCTCAGCTGTTTTAAAAAGTTTCCGCCTTTAGTTTTTCCACTCTTCTTTCACAATTCCTTTGTCTTGAATTGAAACATGCACCCAACATTTTAAACAAAACTCAGGTATTCAGTCCCCTACCAAATGCTACTGTTTTCAAAGGTTGGAAAGAAGGACGCAGAACTTACGATTGTAAATGTCTGGGTTTTCCTGCCAACTGAACTCAGGTCTGCACTTCCAGCACAGTCTTTAACTTCAGAGACCTATCGTGTTGGAATTGAAGTTCATTTTTTTTCTTTAACTTCAAACTTCCTGGAAACATCTAACTTCTAGATCTAACTGCCCTTTAGCTTCTCTGGAGCTTGCTTTTGTGTCCATTATTTCATTGTGCAGCTTTCCTGTCTCTCACAGAGATGAACGCTGTTCCTTTTCCACCTTCCTCTCACCTCCTGCTCTGCTTTTCAGTTAAATTTAAATTCAATAAACTATTTTCCCGAAAAGTGGTCTCTGGTTGCGAGCAGCATCTTATTCTTTCCCCAATATCTTATAATTTAAATGTCGTAAACTCTCTGAACACAACAGAAATACAGTTGGATCTGAAAGCAAAATCCGCACACATGCAAACAATGCTGTTTAGTCTGAATCTAACTGGAATTCTAACACAGAAAACTAACTTGAACCCATTTGAACCCATACTTTATATCTAATATTTAACAATATAATTATAGATCACTTAAAACTACCTCTAGTTTCCTGACATTTCGTTTACATTCAATTTTTTCAGAAGTTAACACCAAATATATTTCCATTATGCTATTGCATCGTGCATCCTAAATCCTTACTATGTGGTGCATAAAAGTAAATTCTCCTCATTCCTCCTTCCCTTCTTATACCAACAACCTGATATATGTGTCTTTTGGATACTCAATGTCCTGGAAATAGAAAGTGACACATACAATCGATGGACTGAACTAAATTTACCGAAGTTTACATTTTTTTTCACGACACAGCGCGAGAGATTGGAGCCGCTGAGCCCCTTTGATAACTTGGTGCAATTGGATTGCTTGAATTTGGTTTTGACTTTATGATTTCCAACCTTTGATGATCTGTATCAATGGCAACAGGAGTGTTTCTGAATTTGAGGTTGGTCTTTATTATCATCAGGCTGCAGAGTTGCATTATCAGGCACAGCTCACCGGACTGCCGCTACCATAAATTGGACCAGCCAAGGTTCCAGTAAGATGAGTTCCCCGGAGAGGCTGCCATCATCAATGGCCCAGATTTGAGGTATTGGATTAAACTGGCTTATCGGCTGCATTGCCCGAACAATCGGCTGGTGAGATTAATGCAGATCCACTAAGTAGTAGTCACAGTTTACGAATGCTGTAGAGCTTTAGCTGTCAAAACTCAAGGGGTGGCCATAAGATCAACAATGTTTTTATCGAGATGTTCAGCTCTCTTGTTTGGCCAGGAGACAGATTTGGGTATTGGGACCATTTTGTGCAGGAAATACAGGAAAATTGGCGTTTCATTTTACATCAATTTAATATTTTGATCGGACCATTCAATCCTCCCTTAGAATTGGCAGTACAGAAGGAGCCATTTGGGCCATCAAGTCCACACAGGTAATTTGAAAGTGCACCCTAATTAAGCCCACGCCTCCACCCTGTCCCCCTCAGCCATCCTAAACTTTGTAAGAAGTCTTACAACACCAGGTTAAAGTCCAACAGGTTTGTTTCAAACACGAGCTTTCGGAGCACGGCTCCGAAAGCTCGTGTTTGAAACAAACCTGTTGGACTTTAACCTGGTGTTGTAAGACTTCTTACTGTGCTCACCCCAGTCCAACGCCGGCATCTCCACATCAATCCTAAACTTTGGAACACTAAGTGGCAATTTAGCATAGCCAATTCACCTAACCTGCACATATTTCTCATATCATAGAATTTACAGTGGAGAACGAGGCCATTCAGCCCATCGCGTCTGCACCGGCTCTTGGAAAGAGCACCCTACCCAACATCAACAACTCCACCCTATCCTCATAACTCAGTAACCCCACCCAATCCTAAGGGCAATTTTGGACACTAAGGGCAATTTATCATGGCCAATCCACCTAACCTACACATTTTTGGACTGTGGGAGGAAACTGGAGCACCCGGAGGAAACCCACGCACACACGGGTAGGATGTGCAGACTCCGCACAGACAGTGACCCAAACCGGAATCGAACCTGGGACCCTGGAGCTTTAAAACGATTGTGCTATCCACAATGCTACCATGCTGCTTGTGACTTGTTAAATATAATAGCTCATATGGTCACCAATATTTGAACTGTGGGAGGAAACTGGAGCACCCGGAGGAAACCCAAGCAGACACGGGGGAAACATGCAGACTCCACGCAGTCTCCCGAGGCAGGAATTGAACCTGGGACCCTGGAGCTGTGAGGCAGCAGTGCTAATCATTGTGCCACCGTGCCCCCCATATGGACTACTGCATTCAGCTGCTCATTTAATTTTTTAAAATTAGTCGAGAATGTCTCGAGAAGTACAACACTGATTTACAATAATGTATCCCAGGTCAGAACCACCGGAAGACTTGAAGAGCAGCAATGATAAAAAGAGAACGTCCTGGAAAAACTCAACCTGTCCAGCAACATCTGTCCAGCGAGAAACAGAGTTAATGTTTTGAGTTGCTATGACTGTGACTTGAGACATTAACTCTATTTCTATCTCCACAGACTGTGCCAAGACCTTGTGAGTTCGTTTTTATTTCAGTATTTTGCATTTGTCCAAGAAAACGGCAGGTTAGATCTTCAGAATTATCAATAGTCTCAATGGAGTAGACATAGAGAAACGAGTCTGCTTGTGACTTGTTAAATATAATAGCTCACATGGTCACCAACAAATCCGAAATAGGTTTACCTAATCGCTGCCTGGAACTCGCTGAGGCCCAGCGGTGCTCCACCCCATGGTCCAATTAAGAATAGCATGCAAGCAATAATTTCGACATCTTCAATTTGTCAGTAATCGACTCACTTGGGCAGTCCCTTAGGGACGACAATAACTTGCTTACACACCGGGGAGGTGGATTCTGTGTTGGCTGAATGGTCCAATCCTGGATCTGCAGACTCTGCCACATGTTGGGCAGGTGGTGTTTGAAGAGGTGGGTGGGGCGCTCTGGAGTCTGTGGACTCTTTCTGCTGTTTCCGCTTATCCTCCCCATGCTCCACCCTGTGGCACTCAAGAAGATTGGGACCTTCGCAAGTGCTTTTTCTCCAGTTTGAGCATCCTGAGGCAAGCGATTCCAACGTGAGAATGGGGATCTTGCATTCATTTAGGGAGACTTTCAAAGTGTCCCTGTATTGTTTCCTCTTCCCTCCTGGTGATTGCTTGTCATTGCGAAGCTGGGAGTAGAGACTTGTTTCAGGGGTCTTGTGTCAGGCATGTGGACAATGTGCCTGACCCATCGCAGCTGCTCGATTGTATCCAATGCCTCGACACTGGGAATATTGGCCTGGGAGAGGCTGCTCATTTTGGTACATCTATCCTGCCAGTGGACTTGCAGGATTCTGGGGAGGCAGCTAGTGATATCTCTCCAGGGATTTGATGTGTCTTCTGTACATTGCCCATGCTTCACATGCATACAGCAGGGTGGGGACCAAGGATGCTCTGTAGACCACGGACTTAGCATTAGATTTGCAATCTTGGTCTTCAAGCACTCTGTTCCTCAGGCGCCTGAAGTCTGCACTGGTGCATTGGAGTCTTTCACATCAGGAACTCCCTCCCTAACAGCACTGTGAGCACACCTTCACCACATGGACAATAGGGGTTCAAGAAGGCAGTTCACAATGTCAGGGAAACAAAGGTTATTTTAAAGAACTTATATTTGTATCGGTAAACATGAGAAGTAAGGTATCGTTTTAAATGTGTTTAATTTAACATTTCCGTGCCTGGAAGGGTAAAATCTATAGTTAGATTTATGCTAGACAAACGTGTTTTTATGTGTGAGGGTTGGTTAAGTTTCAACTATATGTCTATTGTGTTTAGAGAGGGCTATGGCATGAGGGATAAATAAAAGGTATTAACACATGGGGTTACTGAGCAACTTTAAGCTTGTAAGCTGGAGAAACATTTACTTTTTATTTTACTTAATTTGTTTGCAGTTGGAGATACATAGTGACAGAGAAAGCACTACTGACAGCTCTGCTAGAAGCAATTGGTTTAGAAAGCTAGAGAGTGTGGAATCCATAATAAACTGTTCCTTAGTGAAGGGTGTAGGTCTGCAGAGATAGAATGATGGATGTAGCCGAAACAAAATATACTCTCTGTAAACTGCAATAACCACCCCAGGACAGGCGGGGAGATAGGTTATGCAAACGAAGGATTAAAAATATTCGTTTTCTATTGATCCGAATACACTGTTTTCTATTGGCCAGATAATGCTGCCCTTTCATTGGTTTAGAATAAAAGTTCAACTATGTTGTTCTCCTTGTGCTATGCACAAGCCAATAAAATTTGATCAAAGAGTACTCGCGTGCCTATTTGTTAATTTCCAAAGGAGGGAACATCTCTCTCAGTTTTGCCAGCGAAAGAGCCATACAACCAGTGGCGGACTGGCCAGGGTGTCAGCTTGCCCGATGGCAAGTGGGCCCCTGATGAAGTGGGCCCCCTATATCAAATAAAAATGCAATAAAGAAACAAACACAGACAACTGTTTTAGTAATAAAAAGGAATAAGAAAAAAAGAGAACAGGACACAAATAAGCAGTGTATGAAAAGGAACGAAGCAGGGGAGGTAGTAGAAGGATGTGGAATAGGGGGGCCCGGGTTGGGCATAATTAAGGAAATTCCATGTTTTCAGCAAGAGCGTGTGAATTCAAAGATAAAGTTACAATTTGTGATTTGAGATGGTCGGCAACTTCAAAGGATATCAAGCAGTTGTCTTGGTTCAGCCGGTACATCGGCCCGGGGCCCTGAGAGCCAAGAAGGGGCCCGTGAATCTCTGAAGGGCCCTTCAAAATTATAATTAATTAGATAAATAAATCTCCAACTTCTTTCCTGAGATTTGTATTCTAACTTAATAAAATATGATTGTTTTTAAAAAGAGCAATACAAAATAAAAATACAATAAAGAAACAAACAAATAATCACTCAGTGTATGAAGGAATGAAGCAGTGTTAAACGGATGTGAAAAGGAGTGGGGGGGGGGGGTGGGGTGGGGGTGCTTGTTCACCCGGGTCGGACATAGTTGGAAATCCACGTTTTCAGCAAGAGTGTGTGAATTTAAAGATAAAGTTACAGTTCGTGATTTGAGATGGTTGGCATCTTGAAAGGATATCAAGCAGTACATGGGGTCGTGAGGTCACCAAAAAGGAGAAGCAGTACCTTTGACCGTGAATCATGAGGTCAAAGATATTGATGAGATAAGCCATGATCGGTAAACTCAAAGGGTTGCGACTTGTAACACTACACTGGTATCAAACTGGACATGTTAACTTTGGTCGTGGGACCATTCTTAATGCCTTACTATAGTCGGACAAAACTTCTAAGTTTCAACAGTTGGCTCAGTTGCTTGCTGGTGTGAACACTGGACAGTGGATTGTCTCCTCTTCTGAAGCTGCATAGGCCACAGTAGTATTGACTAATGAACATAGTCTATTGAAGTGTAAGTAAGTTATTTTATTTTTTTTATCAAAGAGGGGTTTATCTGGCGTTCCTTCAAGTTATTCTTGCGATCATCAATATTCATTTTTCACAATGTGGGCTATTTTTAATTAAGTTTTTATTTCAGGAATATTACCCCTACCAGCATGGAAAAGAAAAAGCATAAATCTGGGTCACTAAAACGCAAAGAACAAAAAGAAGCAGAAAGGAAGGAATCAGCCAAGCGATGCAGGCCTATTACAGAGTTTATAATACCACAAGCACAATCCACATCAATATCTAGTTCTGCAACAAATAATCAAGAAGCAAGAAACAATGCTCATGGTGATGATGCAATGACATGCGAGTTACAAGAACAGAGAAGAGCTACTTTGAATGTAGAGACAAATACAAGTGCATCCATTACTAATCAACCCAGGCCCAATATTTCTTCTGGCTTCCTTGTTCCGGTATCTGTACTGCCTGTAGTTGCAACATCTGAACACATAGCTTCAACTAGTGACAGGGAATCAGATATTCCTTCAAGCATAAATGACTTAGTTTCTGAAGCACATCCTGTAAATGAACCTAGGCAAGAAAATGAAAGATCAATTACTGGAATCTTCCAATATCCATCACGAGCAAAGCTAAAACAGTTTTTTGCTGAACATTCACATCAGCCACTTGATGATCTGCCATTTGATGCTCGTTTGTATGAGGGGAAAATTATGAATGACGCAGTCCCAAGAAATTGGCTGACATATAACAAAGAAAATAGATGCTTATATTGTTCATACTGCTTAGCCTTTGAGTTTCCCAACACTTGTAATCCATCGCCCTTTGTACGTGGTTTTAGTGACTACAGGCGTATTAGCCAGAGCTTGACTTTACAGGAATCGACAACAACACATGTCAAAAAGCTCAGCAATATATCAGTGTGGTTAATGATGGCACCTTAGATAAATTTTTTGCAGCATCACTAATTAAAAGGAAAGAAGAAGTATTGAAGCAGAGAAGTCTTGTCATGAAGATTATAGACATCATAAAGATGTTAGGCAAGCAAGCACTTCCTTTTCTAGATCACAGAAATGAATCGGCCTACACTCTAGATAATGAGGTTCTGAATCATGGCAATTTTTTAGCTACAGTGCAATTGATGGTAAAATATGACCCCATTATGGCAGCTCACGTTTCTGCAGTGCAAAACAAGTCTAAACAAATAATCAAACGATTAGAGCAACAAGGAAAGGCTCAAAGTAAATGTCACGGTGGACTTGTTACATACCTGAGTAAAACAACTATAAACATGTTAATCAAAATTATGAAGAAAATTATACAAGAAAGAATTAGTCATGAAGTTTCTCAAGCAAAATATTATTCTATTCAGGTTGATTCAACACAAGATAATTCATCCATCGATCAGTTTAGCATTATTATTCGGTATGTGCTTAAAGGTATTATCTGTGAGCGACTACTTTCAGTTATGCCAAGTAATGATGGTACAGGACAGGGACTTTTTGATCTATTGATTGAAACATTACAGCATCTTAAAATTGACCCCCAAAAATGTTTATCTGATAGCACAGGTGGCGCTGCAAGCTACCATGGCCAGTATAATGGTTTACAAGGTAAAATTGCTGATGTGGCTGATCAACATGTTCATATATGGTGCTATGCCCATGTCTTGAATTTGGTGATAACTGAAACAACAAAATGTTGTGTGCCTGCAGTTTCTTTTTTCAATTTGCTCCAGAATACAGCAACTTTTGTAAAAGCATCATCCAAGAGAATGGCTGTATGGATAGAAGTTTTTGGAAAACATCTAGGACAAGAAAAAATGAAACGATTAAAGCTAATTGGTGAGACCAGACGGTCAGGAAAATCCAATGCAGCAACAACTATATTTGGACGTTTTGGTGATGCCGCTGCCAGTACTTTCGTAAATCTATTGACATGCTTATCAATAATACAAGATTCAGAAAAGTTTGATGCAAAAACAAAACATGAAGCAAATGTTTTACTTCAAAGTATTCTAAAGTTTGAAACCATATTGACAGCATTTACTTTCTTGTATATATTTGAAACTACAACCCCTTTATCAAGTTATCTACAGACAAGTGGTTTAGATATGTTAACTGCATGGAGTTTGGTAGATTCAGCTACAACAAAGTTGAAGGGACAGACAAGAACATTTGATAACGTTCACAGCAAGGCTTTGGAATTTGTAAATAAATGTAATGACAGGATTTCACAGATGAATATGGATGAAAATCAAACATTGGAAATTGATGCGTTGGAAGCAATATTGCCAGTTAAGAGGCAGAGGAAGAAGAAAAGAATGGCAGATGAGCTTGTTGATGATGAAAGAAATTCCTCAGATTCTCTAGCTGATTTTCGAGTAAATGTGTTTAACCTAATAATGGATCGCCTAATAACCTAATAATAGTGACTTGTCCAGTCACTAGAATCACGCTTTGTACAACACAAACAGTTGTATAAAGATTTGTCCTGCTTGGACCCAGCAAAGTGTAAAACTATTGCAGAGAAGGGCCTTGAAGATGAAGCATTGGAAGGTATTATTAAGCTGTTTCCACAAATCAGTAAAGATCAAGTAATATTGGAATTGTTTTCTTTTGCTTCAAACTTTGATGTATTAAAGCTATTGCTTAATGGGGGTGAGAATATGGATTCCAGTTGCAACAATTGTAAAATTTGCACCACTTACCCATCGTGTGTACTAAAAATTCTGGCATCCAACAGACTTCATGACAAGGCATATGATAACCTTTATGAACTTTATAAAGTCATCTGCACACTATCAGTTACTCAAGTCCAATGTGAGAGGACATTTTCAAAGCTAAAGATTATAAAGACAAGGTTAAGAAATTCGCTGTCTGAGGAGAATTTGGAATCATACATGTTGCTATCCATTGAAAAGGAATTGTTTGATGAATTGGATGCAGATGCAATTATTGGCAGATTCGCACAATCATCTAGCGAACACAAATGATTGCTCTTAATATAGTGGACTGCATGCAATGCTCTATTGTGCTTTTGAACTATCTGTTAATGTGTAAATTGTGCAGTAAACTATTTAAAAATATCAACCAATTACTTAAAAAAAAAATTTTTAAATTAAAAATTCAATTATAACATTCTGTATTTACATTTGGTATCTACTGCCAGTAATATGTACAGTACATGTACACTGTAATTACTAAGAAATACACATTTTTTTCCACAACATTTTAATTGTACCCTTTTTTCCATATGTATTTTTTGAAAATTTTATTTATTCGTTATGAAAATTAAATGATAGCATTGTAGTTGTGGGTGGGCCCCCTTTGTCTCCTGGCAACCAATATTTTTAGACCCAGTCCGCCACTGCATACAATGGTTAATAATACAGGTGCAGAGATCTTAAGAGCAGCTAGGTAAGGAAACTAGAGAAATCCAGAGAATTCCTACAATGCAGAAGGGGGCCATTCAGCCTTTCGAGTCTGCAGTGACTATCCAAAAGAACACTCTACCACTCTGATCCCCTAACCTATCCCCAGAACACTGCACATTGATCATGGCCAATTCATCTAATCTGCACATCTTTGGACTGTGGGTGGAAAGTGGAGCACATGGAGGAAAAATACAGACATGGGGAGAACATGCAAACTCCACACAGTCCATCAGGGCTGGAATTAACCCAGTCCCTGGCACTGAAAGCCAGCAATGCTAACCATTGTGCTGCTCTGCCGCCCGTGAAATGGGGAAGTGCCCAATAAGTCTGGAGTTATGTGAACAGAGACAAAGATATTGTTCAGAAGAATTCAAGGAAGAGTAATCAACATGTTTTACATTAAAAAGGCAATTGCATTAACCAAATTCAAAATGGGAAAGCAGCCTTCAAATATAAAACAAATGTCTGATATCATTTACTGCAGTGTGGGAATCGAGAGTTAAAGCAACGTGAGCTGTCTGCACAGCAGTCAAGACAAAGAAATCCTAAAGGGGTGGTGTGAAATGCTGCTATGTGGAGCAGAAGCTTGGTTTGAAAATATCATTTGGAAAACCTGCACTGGATTTCGGAATACAAACCCCTCAGCCAATGCATAATTATGAGAGAATATTTGAAAGCGTGTTTTTGGGAGTGGAGGTTGGAAACTCTCACGTGACAATCATGTGGGTGGGGCGCCAGCATGGATTTTGAGGATACATCACAAACTTTCACTTGGAGTTAATAATAATATTATAATATTTTATTGTCACAAATATGAGGTAACTGTGAAAAGCCCCTAGTCGCCACATTCCAGTGCCTATTCGGGTACGCTGGGAAAGGAATTGAACCCACGCTGCTGGTCTTGTTCTGCATTACAAACCAGCTGTCTAGCCCACTGAGCTAAACCAGCCTCTTCCAGTTCAGAGGGAAGAGTGTAGTTTCCCATAGTCACCTTGTGAGTTTTAAAGGGACTTTGTGTGACTGAGACCATTATAGATGGAGATGTACTTTGTAAATCGTGTTAATTCTAAAAGCAGTGCGTAATTGTGAAGCTAAGGAGGGAGTACAGCTGTATTGTATTAGAATCCATTTTTTCATGTTTACTATTTTTTTCTTGTTGTTAAAACTAATTAGAGGTCCTGTGGCTGTGTACCTCCCCGTTTGATAAAAAAAAGTAAATGTCACGGTCGTTTTAGCGTTCGAACCTGGGATCGTTCCTCCAGATATAACATCAGCTGGGATCGTAGCAACCATCCCTTCTCAGGGGCAAGTAAGGATGTGCAACACGTCCCATGAATGAATAAATAAATGTATACTGCGAATATCCTTCGTCAGTTCCATCTTCATTTCTGGATTGCGAAAGTTCTGAGAAGATTTTCAACACCCCAACATCTGACAACCATAACTCCTAGTCGTGTACTTTGATATGGTTCGGGTCAATTTCTATTCGTGAATGATTTTTTTTTCACCGCTTGTTATGTTAATACCATTTTAATAATTGTTGGTGAGGAATCGGTCATTTGTGACTGAGTGTTAGCAGCTGACAGCCGGCGCATTGTACCTCTGTTATCAACAGCAAAATAACGCGTGATTCACAATGCAATAGCTGCAGTGACCAGCTTTACTTTGAGTTCTGAAGGCCAGTAGCCTTATGTATAGGAATCAATCGCCTTTCTACAGGCCGTTAAAGTGGAGTTGGAAATATGCAACTTCACGAAATAGCAGCCTGTGGATGGCAAAAAGGCACAAGTCCCTCTGCCGGAGCGCTGCTCCAGTGCAACTCACCAACAGTGTAGAGATGTCCCTTCCCCGCAATCCAACCATTCCTGTCCTGTACGTACTAAAGCTGACACAAATGTTAGAACATTAGTGGTGAGTTGAACTATTTGGAGAATCTCTTCATGGTTCCGATATAACTGGAGTTAGTGGCGCAGTGGATTAGCCCTGCTGCCTTTCGGCGGCGAGGTCCGATCCCTCTGGGTCACTGTTCGTGTGGAGTTTGCACATTCTCCCCGTGTTTGAGTGGGTTTCGCCCCACAACCCAAAGACGTGCAGGATACGTGGATTGGCCACGCTAAATTGCCCCTTATTGGAAAAAATGAATTGGGTAGTCTAAATTTATTTTTAAAATCTAATTTTAAAAAAAATTATAAGTATATCAAATTTATTAAATATATTACTATATTTTATTAATAATGTATGCCTGTGTTTTTGCGTTTGTGTTCTACTAAAATGTGTGTGTTATGCATCTGTATTCTTATAACTTGAGTGCTCCTGTGTTTGTGTCTCTGTACTGCTAATACTGTTGTCTGAGCACGTGTGTTGGATTGCTGTTTGCTTTGGATTCCTGCTGCTGCTTCACTAGCAAATTCATCAGCGGAAATAAATCTGACTGGAGCAGAATTGATGTAGAAAATGTGACTTTGCCTGCAGGAAAATTGAACCCCGCCAATTGCAGAACCCTCTTCCTTATGCCCCAGCGTATTAACATGACTCTTGTGGTCAGCCAAAACCCACCCAACCTAATCAAGACAGTCAGAGATGCAAAGCGTTCAGAACATTTCAGTAAACAATGGTCATTACGAACCAATAAAGTATGAAGTCTTACAACAGCAGGTTAAGGTCCAACAGGTTTGTTGCAAATCACTAACTTTCGGAGCACTGCTCCTCCCTCAGGTGGATAACCAATAAAGCACCATGGTCGTGAAGCAGAGGCAAAATTATGTGTGGTATTAAATAAGTAACTAGTGAAACATTTTCACGCATTATCACGGTCAACTTCATGAGCATTGAAAATCAGATTTGTAGAATGTTGTTCATTGGGTGTCTTCAGTGTGGATTTCATTCTCTCGCTGACCACGACACTGCGACCTTTAGATGCCTGGTTTAGCACAGGCCTAATTAGCTGCATTTTAAAGCAGACCAAGGCAGGCCGGCAGCGCGAGTTCAATTCCCGTACCAGCACCACCGAACAGGCACCAGAATGTGGCAACTGGCGGCTTTTCACAGTAACTTCATTTGAAGCCTACTCGTGACAATAAGCGATTTTCATTTTTTTTTCATTTCGATGTGCATCTTTTCTCAGCTACTGGGTCTCTGATCACCTTTGTACTCTCTACAGTCACAATCTTTAATATATGCATTGACTTCCTTCAGATGAAATATCGTTGGCCCTTTCCGTTATTGATATTCACCTGGGTGTCAATAACACAGAAGGGAATTCGAGATGGAGAGAAGTTAGTAATGTGAAGCAGCAGCAGGAATCCAAAGCAAACAGCAATCCAACACACGCGCTCAGACAACAGTATTAGCAGAACAGAGACACAAACACAGGTGCACTCAAGTTATAAAAATACAGATGCATAACACACACATATTAGGAGAATACAGGCACAAACACACACGGGGGCAGAATGGGCACAAAGTGGTTAGCACTCCTGCCTTATAGTGCTGAGGAATCAGGTTCGATATTAATAGAAAACATGAACACACACACACACACATATTAATAAAACACAGACCTAAACACACATTTTAGTAGAACACAAACGCAAAAACACAGGCATACATTATTAGAATACAGACACATTAACAGAACACACACATGAGTGGGACACAAGTGCAATCACACACATATACACACCTATTAGTAGAACAAACACACAAAAAACTTCAGTTAAACACAGTCAGACACACACACATTAGTAGAACACCCAAGCACACATACACATACACATTGGTAGAAGAGAGACGCAAACATATACACTAGTAGAACACATATATACACATTCATAGAACACAGACGCAAACATACCCAGACATTAGTAGAACATAGATGCAAACAGGGCTCACAAACAGAAAGGTAGAAAAAAACAGGGTTTGTCTTTGCGGGGGAATGTAAAAACAATGACTGTAACATTTTCTATAGGTATGTGAAGAGAAAGATTGGTGAAAGCGAATGTAGGTCCTTTACAGAAACAACAAATTTATAGTGGGGAGCAACTAAATTCTGACCAACTAAATACATACTATGGGGTTGTCTTCATAAAGGATGACACAAATAACGTGGCAGAAATATTGGGGAACACGGGTTTACTGAGAGGGAATCAGTATTAGTAGAGAAATGGCGTTGGGGAAATTGATGGGATTGAAGTCTGATAAATACCATGGGCCTGATAATATACATCCCACAATGCTTGAAGTAGCCCTAGAAATAGTGGATGCATTGGCAGTCATCTTCCAGCATTCTCTGTCTCTGAAATAGTTCCGACACCTTGCAAGGAAACTATTGTCACCCAACTATATAATAAGTCAGGTAGAGAACAGACAATTATAGCCCAGTCAGCCTGACATCGGTAAAGGGAAAATTCTAGAGTCTATAATAAAATATTTAATAAGCCAGCACTTGAACACCAGCGTCAGAATTTGACAAAGTCAGCATGCATTCAAAAAAGTCAAATCCACTAGAATTCTTCGAGGATGTATCTGGGGAGGGGGGAGGGGGGGGGGGGGGGGGGGGAGGTTGCAGTGGATGTGATTTATTCGGACTTTCTGAAGACTTTTGACAAAGTCCCCCATAAGACATTAGAGTATCAAATTAAATTGATGGGATTGCGTGTCATGTATTATGGATAAAAAAAACTGGTTGGCAGACAGAATACAAAGAATATGAATAAACGGGTCTAAATGATACATAGTGACTAGTGAAGTACCACAGGTATCATTGCCGTGGCCCCAGCTGTTTACAATACATATGAATGACTTAAATGAGGGAACTAAATCTACATCTACAATTTTCAGATGACACAAAGTTGGATGGGAGGGTAGCTGTGAGGAGGATGCAAAGATGTTTCAGTGTGATTTGGATGAATTGCGTTAGTGGGAAGATACATGACAGATACGGTATAATATGGGTAGATGTGAGGTTATCCACAAGTAGCAAAAATGGGAAGGCAGGTTATTATTTGAATGGCTACAAATTGAGAGAGGAATGTGCAAAGAGTCTTGGGTGTCCTTCTGCACCAGTCGCTGACAGTAGGCATGCAGGTGAAGAAGGAAGTGGTACGTTGGCCTTCATAGAAAGAGGATTCGAATATAGGACTGCCTTTGCTGCAGTGCCTTGGTAAAACCGCACCTGGAATAGTGTGTGCAGTTTATCAGAGAAAGGATATTCTTGCTATCGAAAGAGTGCATGGATGGTTTACCAGACTGATTCCTGGGATGGCAAGTCTGATGTATGAGGAGAGATTGAGTCTGTTCGGGTTAGGTTTGCTGGAGTTTAGAAGAATGAGGGGAGATCTCAGAGTAATCTATACAATTCTAACAGGGCAGGGTAGGTGCAGAAAGAATGTTGCCAACAGCTGGGAAGTCCACAACTTGGCGGCGCAATCTAAGACTATAACGTCAATCAGAAAGGACTGAAATGAGAAGAAATGTATTCACGCAGAGAATGCGGGGCTTGTGAAAGTTGTGACCACAGAAAACAGTTGAGGCCAAAATATAATATGTTTTCAAGAAGGAGTTAGGTACAGGTATTGGGGCTAAACTTTGTAATGGATTTGAGGGGAATGCGGGAACAGGTTATTGATTTGGGTGATCACTCGAGGGTGATTGCTGAACAGTGGGAATCACTATTCAAAAGCAAACAACCTATTTCAGCCATCGGGTTTAAAACTTTTTCACAACGGATCCCCGATTCGAAAGGTTGACGAAAGAGCGCTTGTTTGGCGGGGGAGATGGACGGGGGTATGGGGGACCGGGGCGGCGAGGGAGAGGCATGCGGGTCGTCTTCGCTGGGCTTGCGCTCATTTTAGTTTCCTGGTTAAAAGTACGTCGTATTTCATCAATCCCGGGATCGACCTTCGCTGCATCATCAGGAGCAGCGTGGAATTCTGTTGACGTGGCTGAGGAGTGATCATCGGGCGAAGCAGCGCCTGGGCGGCCAGCAGGAAATCAGGCGACTTATGTGAATAAAACTATCCATGAAAGATAGAAATGTAACTCCTCAAGGGACACAGTCCACAGCGGTAAAAGAACATTAACCTCTTCAAGAAAAGGTATGGAGGGAAACATACTTCAATACGATCAAAAGGTAATGCAGGTACACGGAATATATCAAAATCATTTTAAAAAAGATGTTAATATGAGAACAATCAGCAATGTGGTATAATGTATGTACCACACAACAGACCAGGCAGCTCTCTATTAATCTGAATTTAATTTGGGAATATTTCTTGCTGCTACTTCTTCCTAGCTCGCACTTTTCCCAAACTAGATTCCACGTCGCTCTTTCATTCAATGTTGACAGTCGCTGGTTTGTTCAACTTCATCACGATTGGTTCAAAGTTGGTTTCTCCCTGACGTATGCGTTAATAACTTAATGATTTATAATCATGCCTCGCACACTTGGACTCATTATCTACTGCATGTTGTGCTGCTGTCACATAGGTAAGCATGCCTACAACCCATTCTTCCATGTTGATCCCCAGTTACTTCTCCATGCTAGCTGAAGAATTCGCCTATTGACAATGACATACGCCATGAACTACTGGAGGGGAGGCGATGGCGGTGGCATTCTTGCTGGACTAATAATCCAAAGATTCTCATATATCAATTTAATCCACACAATTTTTTCACGAGAATCTACATTGATACCAGTTTGCTATAACCCACTTAGCTGCTCCCATGTTTCTTTTTCCAATTTTCATTGACGATGTAATATTACAATAATTATTATAATAATCGTTATTACTGTCACTAGTAGCTGACATTAACACTGCAATGAAGTTACTGTGAAAAGCCCCTAGTCGCCATACTCCAGCGCCTATTCGGGTACACAAAGGGAGAATTCAGAATGTCCAAATTACTTAACGGCACGTCTTTCAGGACTCGTGGGAGGAAATCGAAGCACCCGGAGGAAACCCACGCAGACACGGGAAGAACATGCAGACTCCACACAGACAGTGACCCAAGCAGGGAATCGAATCTGGGACCTGGAACTGTGAAGCAACAGTGCTAACTACTGTGCTACTGCTCCTGTCTCTATTTCATATGCAAAGTGGAACAAACGAGCATTTACCATTCAATCTCATTCCTGACACTTGGTGTGTATTTAATGTCAAACTGAACATTCCCATAATATTTTTAAAGCACATGTGGGCAGCACGCTGGCACAGTGTTAGCACTGTTGCTTTTCAGCGCCAGGATCTCGTTCGATTCCCGTGTTTGCAAATTTTCTCCAGGTGCTCCGGTTTTCTCCCGCAGTCCAAGATGTGGATTGCCCATGTTAAATTGCCCTGAGTCCAAAAAAAGGTTAGGTGGGGTTACGGGGATCCGGTGGAAGTGTGGGCTTTGGTAGGGAAATGGTGTTTCACCCAAGAATTCCAGATCAGTGCGATTCTGCCATTTGGCCACTGGAAGAACTAGCTCCAGGGTGTTCAGTTCTCATCACCGGCCACGAGGTGCTGTTGCACACAACAGGGTATTACGGTAGCATCGTGGTTCGCACAGTTGCTTCACAGCTCCAGAGTCCCAGGTTTGATTGCCGGCTTGGGTCACTGTCTGTGCGGAGTCTGCACGTTCTCCGTGTGTCTGCGTGGGTTTCCTCTGGGTGCTCCGGTTTCCTCCCACAGTCCAAAGATGGGCAGGTTAGATGAATTGCCCATGATCAATTGCCCTTAGTGTCCAAAAGGGTTGGGTGGAGTTACTAGGATGGGGTGGAGGTGTGGGCTCAAATAGGGGTTCTCTTTCCAAGGGTTGGTACAGACTTGAATGGCCTCCTTCTGCACTGTAAATGCTATGATTCACATGTTAACCTTTTTCAGTACGCGACCACTTCGGGATTGGTGCCCATAATTATGCAAGTTTTAAGATATTCATGGATAAGGATAAGAATAGTCCTGGGCAATGATAAATTGGGAGCAGGCTAATTACAATAATATTAGGCAGACGTACAGAATTTAGATTAGGGGTGGCTGTTTGGGGGTAAATCAACATCTGACATGTGGGAGTCTGTCAAACATCAGTTGATTGGAATTCAGGACCGGAATACGACTTTTGCATGTGCAATATTGCTGCAACATAGCGTGATAACAATGGGTTGCAATTCAGACATATCAATGGGTTGAAAGTTGTTGGGATATCTTGGGAGTTGCGGTATGGAAATGCTTTCAAACACGTCTGTAATTTGTAGAAGGCTGAACTGGGCAGCATATCTGGGGTTGGATATTCCGCCAATGATGGTCTTTCCAGAAAGGTGGCTGCCAAGTTACAGGAAGAGCTCAGCAAATTCCAGAATCACGCCGTCAACATATATGGGAGGTCGAACATTTAGCTGACCACCTCGGGTTTGAGGTAGGAGTTTTCGTATGGCAAAATTGAAGGACTCCGAGTCTCTTTGCAGAATTTAAGTTATGGGGAGTGGCTTCCAAGTCTGTTGCAGAGTGGAAAACGACATTGCACCCACCCGGAAATGACAGGACATGTCTGTGGAGGATGCTCAATTCAGTTCTGGCATGGTGGCGACTGAGGTTGAAGAATTTACCATCTCGGCAGTATTTAATGCTCACGTCAGAGAGAAGTTGATCTTTGATAAGTTGAATAACCACTGTAAGGTATGTTGTAAATAGTATGGCGGCGAACACAGTCTTGCGTGACACTGATCCGGATTTTAAAATGTGGCTGTTTCAGATTTCCCATGTCACCATGAAGCATTTTCAGGATGATAAGGAAGCTCCTTGGACATCCCTATCTCTGCAGCACAATGCACAGGACTTCGATTTACCGAGTCAAATGCATTGCTCCGTCGAACAATGCAATGAAAATTCCTGCTGCTGTTCTCGACATTTTCCTTGGGTTTGCAACACAATTTTAGATATTCGTCTGGACGATCAAAAGCGGGAAGCAGGTGATTTCTGGAGAATGCATGTCAGGATTTACCAGCAATGGACAGCAGGAACATCTGGAACATAGTAAGAGGTGTCGCATTCCTGAAGTCGGGAGGAGTTAACTGCAGTTCCCCAACCCGTTGGATGAGGACAAGAGTCCTGGCTTGAGCAAAGGCTTTCTACAGCTCTGTTGGATTACCATCCGGATCGCGGGCTTCATTCGCCACCTTGATGATATTTGGAGATTGGATTGGACAAGTAGTCAGTCTTGAAGTTTGATTCGACCAATGATTGTTCAGGATGGGGAGACGCCAGAGCTCTGTCTCGACAGCAGTTCCACAAGTTGATGCGATTTAGCATTGCCTCGGCATTGGGGCAGTCAGTTTCGGGCTTTGTAACGAATCTGAACGGAAAAACGAAAGCGTGATTGGACCAAATGCATGCTACAACGTGATATTGCAATTGAACATGTCGATTGTATTTTCTTTTCAGCTTTAAATGGATTCTTTATCATGTCAAATACTGTTTTTCGGATTCAATGCAATTCAAGGTTTGCCTCTGTGTCCGTTCATGTCCAGAATGTGGTTGACACTCTCGGTCCAACACTTCATTTACACGCGTTTCTGGAAACTGCTCCGCTTTCTCACCATCTGTCAGGGGAAACAACAAGAATCCATATTGAGTTGGAGAGAAAAACAAAACTTACTTTTATTGAACACGCTAAACACAGCTCGGTTTCCAAGTAGCTCCACTCTAGTCGGCGCCCGACTTGCCGACTCTATTTATACCTAGTTAAGGGTCTCCCACCACCCTATTGGGGCTGCTCGTATCCGCATGCTCCACATGGTAGTGGAATTCTCTACTCCGCAGGACCCATGCGGGTTATAACATCATCCCTGTGGCAATATGCATTTTCAATACCTTTCCCGTATCGCTCACGCATCTTCCAATACAACGTTACACATTAGCTTCTTTCCTGACAACGTCCGAGTAGAAGACAGGGTCAAGCAATCCGCTTATGTTTGTTCTCCCTTGGTAACACTCAAAAAACAGATTATGATCAAAAAAGGTAGTAGGAACGTGACTTTAAGACCACAATCATAACAGTCGCAATTTTGCTGAATAGCCTATGGAGGCCAAGTGGTTGATTCCTCTTATCCTTGTTTTCTCGCCTTCACCATGACCAACATGATATCGTGTCATGTCCCTGTGATAGCAGCAACGCCAGCTATGTAACATCTTGTTTCTGGCAACCGTCTTTCTCCAAGGAAGCCACTTTTAGTTGCATCTTGTCTGGTTTGCTTTCACTTCCCTTGCAC
The DNA here is from genome assembly GCF_902713615.1 of Scyliorhinus canicula. Taxonomy (NCBI): domain Eukaryota; kingdom Metazoa; phylum Chordata; class Chondrichthyes; order Carcharhiniformes; family Scyliorhinidae; genus Scyliorhinus; species Scyliorhinus canicula. Next base: position 21,526,887 of record NC_052158.1, on the reverse strand, counting down.
CCCGCCTAACTTATGCCAGCAAATTACTGAACAATCACCACTATATAGGTCTTCAATATATGAAAAACTCTGCAAGAGGGTAAATTGTCAATATGGTGTTGCTGGCACAAACAGGCTGAGAGGCTGTGGCCCGAGGAAGCATCTTTAGAGTCGATAAACTCTATTGGGCAGCACGGTAGCATTGTGGATAGCACAATTGCTTCACAGCTCCAGGGTCCCAGGTACGATTCCTACTTGGGTCACTGTCTGTGCGGAGTCTGCACATCCTCCCCGTGTCTGCGTTGGTTTCCTCCGGGTGCTCCGGTTTCCTCCCACAGTCCAAAGATGTGCAGGTTAGGTGGATTGGCCATGATAAATTGCCCTTAGTGTCCAAAATTGTCCTTAGTGTTGGGTGGGGTTACTGGGTTATGGGATAGGGTGGAGGTGTTGACCTTGGGTAGGGTGCTCTTTCCAAGAGCCGGTGCAGACTCGATGGGTCGAATGGCCTCCTTCTGCACTGTAAATTCTATGAAATCTATGATAAAGGGAAAGCTCTACTGGTAGGTTGGACTGTAACCGGAAGTTACAGGCGCAAGGCAAACGTCCTGACACCACTACAAATGCATAACCATTGCAGAGCTGGTGTCAGGGTGAGGGTTGGGATGTCAGAAGTATGAAATTATTTCAGTCGGTTACAACATAAATCCCAAAGGAAGATCCAGCCTCTCGTAGATATGTCATCGTGGGACATGGAGTGGGTGTTTACCTGGCTCAACGTATGGGCGCTCAGACTGGAGTTAGGAAAGTGTACACAATTTTACATTCAGACTAATAGCAAACAATTCAATCGCGATGGCAGACCTATTTATGAAATTCGGAAGATGTCAGGGTGATATCTGATGCGATGGCTGCGATTCATACTAACTGGTGGCAATTATCCTCATGGCTGCTAATTTGAAAGAAATAGTGTATGGGTTTGGCTACAACAGGCTCGGAACATGTTGCACGATAGGCCAACTGGGTAGTCAATGGGGACATAAGACCCATCAACGTCAATGGGATCAGTGTTGGTGCCTGCTATACAATCAGATTTGACTGTGCGTTCTCACTCATGCTCGATCTGTATTGAGAATAATCATAGAATCAATGAATTTACAGTGCGGAAGGAGGGCAGTCAGCCCATCGTGTCTGCACAGGCCCTCGGAAAGAGCACCCTACCTAAGTCCACACCTACACCCTACCCCCACATCTCCACCCTATCCCCCGTAAGCCGACCTACCCTTTTTGGACACTAAGGGCAATTTAGCATGGCCAATCCACCGAACCTGCACATCTTTAGACAGTGGGAGGAAACCGGAGAGCCCGGAGGAAACCCACGCTGACATGGGGAGAACGTGCAGACTCCGCACAGACAGTGACCCAGCCGGGAATCGAACCAGCAACTCTGACGCAGTGAAGCAACTGTGCTAACTACTGCGCTGCCGTGCTGCCCTACAACATTCAAGAACAACGACTACTTCGCCCATTGTTCCTCATTTCGTTCTGACCTGGGATAACTTCAAACTGCCAGGAAGGTCCTTTTCTCTCGTTTTTCACCGATGTGTTTTGGAAATCAGTCAAAATATTTCCTCTATGGGACAGAGGTGACTGCGCACTTTCATGCTGGCAGTGGACTCGGGCCAGGGACACATTGTCAGCAAGGTCACTGTGTTCAGGGAATTCTACAGTAACAACATGTCAGTGTTGGCATTTCAACACGTGGTCAGGGTAAAAAGTGAATACAGGACACTGAAAACCATACTGCTGAAATGGGCGGCCAATTCGTGGAAAATCTGGGAAGGAATATAATCAGGAATGATGGTTCTTCCACGAGTTACACCGGTAATTCCGTCTTTCTGCTCCCAGGCCCATGATAGTAAACTCAGCCTCTGACTGTGGAAATCAGTTACAGAGGAACATACCTGATTCATGATGGTAACTCGGAGCGACACCATGAATTGTACTTAATGCTGGGAGGTCTCAGAGTTGCAGTAGGACACAGTTACTGTTTCTGGTGGAGCTCAGAGTTCCACCAGGAATATAACTTCATGCTTCCTGTGTTCAAAGATGTGGGCCTCTCTGGCAAGGCCAGTATTTATGGGCCATCCTGATTGCTGTTGAGATTTCAGTGTTGACTCACCTTCTTGAATGGCTGCGGTCCATGTGGTAAATTTACGCGCACAGAGTTCCCAGGTAATGAGTCCTAGGATGATCCAGGAATGGAGAAACGTGCCTCATCAGGATGGCCTGTATCTGTGAGGGGAAGTTACTGGCCGTGGCGTTCTCATGATGCTGCTACATTTACTCCTCTAACGGTGACTTTCGTGGATGTGGAATGGGTTGTCAAAGGAGTCTGGATGGGTTGCTGCGGTGAATCTGGTAGATGGTATGTACTGCACCCATTGTACCCTGGTGGTGGAGAGAGAGTGGATGGCGACAGAGGTGGATGACCTAACCAAACAGACGGCATGTCCCGGATGCTGTCCAGTATGTGGTACATGTGGAGTTGGGTCAATCGAACTATTGATGTGTGTGTTGCAGATCGTGCAAAGCAAAATGGAAATAAGGAGGTAGGTAATTGACCAGAATCCCCAGCCTCTGAATTATAACAGCAACCCGAATATACATAAACCTTGCCCAGTTACATTTCCGGTTAATGCCATTGTATTTCATTCGATTTTCTTTTCATTGTTGATGGTTATTGCCTGGCATTTGTATGGTGTGAAGTGAAGGTGAGCGCCAAAGTACTGAAATCGGTTTACATATGTTAATGGTTCAGCATAATGGTAGAACGTATATAAATCCACTTGCTTTACAGAATTCCTGCTAATACCAGGTGCAAAACCCGCACATGAACAGTTGAATCAAGCAATTCAGCCTCCGGGGTTAAAGATCCCCATCGCTACCAGCCAGCATTTGACTCCGGACAAAATCTGATGGTCCAGTTCTAAAGGTTGTGAGTGTCTTCTGGGCAAATGCAGGCAAGTATCTCCCTGCCTGAATTATCACAATTTCCAAAACTCCGATCCCAGCTCACCCCTCCTGAGGCGAGGTTACACATGCTGCAGAATGTCCTGCAGTCCCTTGCTGCACATCACACTGGCGTTCGCTCATTTCCAGTGGCGTTCGCTCATTTCCGCTGGCGTTCGTTCATTCCCACTGGAATTCCCACTGGCGTTCGTTCTTTCCCACTGGCGTTCGCTCATTTCCACTGGCGCTCGCTCTTTCCCACTGGCGTTCGCACTTTCCCACTGGCGTTTGCTCTTCCCCACTGGCGTTCGCCCTTTCCCATTGGCGTTCGCTCTTTCCCACTGGTGTTCACTCTTTCTCATTGGCGTTCGCTCTTTCCCACTGGCGTTCGCCCTTTCCCACGGGCGTTTGCTCTTTCCCACTGGCGTTCGCCCTTTCTCACTGGCGTGCCTCACTCCCACTGGCGTTCGCCCTTTCTCACTGGCGTGCCTCACTCCCACTGGCGTTCGCCCTTTCTCACTGGCGTGCCTCACTCCCACTGGCGTTCGCCCTTTCTCACTGGCGTGCCTCACTCCCACTGGCGTTCGCCCTTTCTCACTGGCGTGCCTCACTCCCACTGGCGTTCGCTCTTTCTCATTGGCGTTCGCTCATTCCCACTGGCGTTTTCTCTTTAGGGGCTGGTTTAGCTCACTGGGCTAAATGGCAGGCTTTTAAAGCAGGCCAGCAGCACAGTTCGAGTCCCGTACCAGCCTCCCCGGACAGGCGCTGGAATGTGGCGACTAGGGGCTTTTCACTGTAACTTCATTTGAAACCTACTTGTGACAATAAGCAATTTTCATTTTTTAATTTCATCTTTCTCACTGGCGTCCGCTCATTCCCACTGGACTTCGCTCATTCCCACTGGCATTCCCACTGGCGTTCGCTCATTCCCACTGGCATTTGCTCTTTCCCACTGGCGTTCGGTCTTTCCCACTGCCGTTCGCTCATTCCCACTGGCGTACGCTCTTTCCCACTGACGTTCGCTCATTGCCACTGCCGTTCACTCATTGCCACTGCCGTTCGCTCATTGCCACTGGCGTTCGCTCATTGCCACTGGCGTTCGCTCATTGCCACTGACGTTCGTTCATTCCCACTGGTGTTCGCTCTTTCCCAAATGCTGCAGCTGTAACAGGTCACCCGCACTATCATTGTTACTGTATTGTCTTCTAGTAAGTGGGTTTCAAATTTGGAAATTGAACAAACTGTTGGCCGTTACATTAAGGGCATTAGCCATTTAAGCTACAAATATTTATTTACCTCCCTGGGGAGTCGCTTCATCCGTGAAGAATTTCAACTACACGGAAGTGTTGGGGAAACTAAAAACTATTCTCATTGCAGAACTGAAGATTCAGAGGAAATTTTATAGAAATATTCAAAATCATGAGGAGACTGAACAAATAGAAAGACAGCTCTTAATATTGCAGGAGGGTTGCAGGAGACTCCTAATAAAAACGATTGACGAAATATGCAAACGTGACATGGGGATATTGGGAGGGGTGGGGTGTAGAGGGAGGTGGCATTCTCAACAGACCCAGTGGTTATGATCTGGTTAAGAAATTGCCCGAGAGTTGGGTAGTAGATTCAATCGTTTGCTTCAAAACTACATTGGATAATTCTCTGAAGAAAACTTAATAGCAGGGCCACAGGGAAGAAATTGGAAGTGTTGGGTTAGGTGAAAAATCCTTGCAGAGAACCCATAGCACAACGATTGGCGGAATGACCGACTTCTGCGCTATAACTATTCAGTGCGTCTGCATTCCAATATATTTTATATTCCCACTTAATTTCAAGCAGGATTTCCGACATATTTATTTCTCATCCGGCCCCACTCCTTCTAAACCCAACCCTTGCCGTGTTATCTCTGATTCTGCACGTCCAGTATTCAGCAAAGGATTCAGTTTCACCCCCTTACCTCCTCACCTCAATGCTAAACTATTATTCCCTCGCTTCTGTCTCGTGCTCGCCTCTTTGGGTAGGAGTCTCTCCGTTCCAATGGACCCGCCTCCCTCTACCTGGACCCCAGCCCCTCTCACTCACTCTCACCAGTCTATCCTTTTTAAAAAGTAGTTTTAATCTTTTAACTTGAAAATAAACTTAAGTTGATAACCTGGAAGAGTGGATATCAGAAAGTTTATTTACCCTACTTATAAAATCCTGACCCCTGAGTAGAGCTATTTAGTGAGAAGTAAACAACATCTTCTACGAAGATATGGGTTATACTGGTGACTAACTTGAAACATTAGTTTGACATGAATAGCACCCACCTAAGTCTGCCTAGGAGTCAGAGACTCAAGGGGGACCCTGTCCACCATTTAGAATAACTTGACCCTTTTCTGGAAAAGGGGAATTCTAAGAATAGCGGTGGTGAGATTTTGCTTCAGTATTGCCCTCTATCTCGCAGAGCCTGACCGCCATCTGTCAGACACATCCTCCTACCACTCCCTGGATTTTTATACCACCACTGAACATCAAGCCATTGTTTCAATGACTGTCACTGACTTCCTAGTCTCTGGCGATATTCTCTCCATTGTCACCCATCACCATACAGTCCCTTTCATAAAACCTCCCAGAAAGGATGCCCTGGCAGATCCATCATGTCAGTCCATTCCTGCTCCCACATTTCCATCTTTGGCAGCGCTCCAGTCAAGCCCGGTACATGTTGGATGAGTAGATTTTCATCTTTTGGTTGGGTACATTGCAGCCTTGGGATTCAATATTGAGTGTGTCAACTTTAGATTGTCAATGTTCTCCACCATGTTAGCCCCAACTTTTTTGATATTCCACACATGTATTGCCTCAATGTATACCCCATCCCAAACCCTCTCACAACAGACCTGTTTGTTCTTAAAATTGCAAATTTAGGTTGGTTGGCCATCCTAAACTTAGCGTCCAATGATGTGCAGGATAGGTGGAGTTATGGGGTTACAGGGATAGCTGAGGGGAGTATGCCTAGGCAATGTGGTCTGTCAGAGGATCGGTGCAGGCATATTTGGTCGAACTGTTTCCTTCTATACTGTAGGAATTCTATGGTTCTATGTATATTTTTGCATATTCGATATCTTCAACACATTGCCCCTCCCTTCATCTCTAACAAAGAGCCAAAGGACTCGAATCGTTAACTCTGAGTCTCTCGCAATAGATGCTGAAAGACCTGCTGAGTTTTTCTGGCGTCCTTTGTTCTTAATTGAGATTGCAGAATCCGCAGTGTTTTGCATATTTTTCTCTTTATTCTTTCATGGGATGTGGGCGTTACTGGCAGGGCCAGCATTTGTTTTCCATCCCTGATTGTTTGCTTGGACATTTCAGAGAGCAGTTAAGAGTCAACCACATGCGGGAGCGGCAATAGCGTAATTGTTTTCTCACTAGGTGAGTGATCCAGGGACAGAGGGTTGTGCACTGGGAACCTGGGTTCGAATCGCACTATCACAGACGCCGAAATTTGAATTCAATTATATGTCTAACAAAAACCATGAAACCCATGTCGATCTGGTTGACTGATGTCCCTTTGACAAGGAAATCTGCCATGCTCACCTGGTCTCCATGTAACTGCAGGACCACAGCAATATGTTTGATGCTTTGTTCATGACTTAATTAGGGATGCTGCCCATATCTGTGAATAACAAATATAGATCATTGTGAGTCTGGGTCGGGAATTAGAGAACCAGATGGGTTTTTTAAAGGCAATCATTATTGAGACAAGCTTTAACTGCCAAATCTCTGAATTAAAATTGGAACCCATGTTCCCAGAGCAATACCCTGTGCCGCTCGAAGACGTGGCCAGTTTGCCACCCTCTCCCCATATCAGTATGAGTGAATGCAGGCTACCAAAATGTATTAAGCTTACCGATGGTAAGAAATTAATTAAGATCACAGCCGTAGGTAATGTAAATATGTTTAAAGATATAGTTACTAAACGTAATCATTGGACATATATGTGCGAGGTGGCACAGAAGAATAAATAACTCCAAGAAGGTAATCCAAGAGCTACCTGAAGGTGAAGAGTGTTGGGGCAAATTGTGGAGAATGCCAATATATGCTACATTTTAAATTTAGAAAGCTCTGTCTTTCTGAGCCATACCTAGGTTTACGATGTTCAGATAACTTCAAATCAGAGGTTCCAAGAGAATTAGAGGAGTTGGATTAAATCAAAGTTGACGTAGGATTCTTCACTTCATGATGGAAAGATTTGGTTTTTCCTCATTAGTTAAGAAATTAGTTGCTTGGATGGAAATGCATCATGAGCTGGATTAACAACTGGTATTCAGCAGATCCCTATGATGAGCTAATAGGCGAACACCTCTAAAGTATGCAAACATTTCTGTCATGTGGCTTTAACATTCCTGGAATTCAGCAACATGATGGTTTCGATCTGCTGCAGTGGAAGATGTATAAGAACCATTTGTTGAGAATATTTCAGGCTGGTGCGTGGTTCAATATGACAGCACATTATCTGCCACAGGTTTATATGTCATCACATTTTCATTAGTGAGCCTGTCATGTATGGCAACGTGGGCAATAGGAAACACACAATTGATTTTCAATTGGCTCAATTAATAGAAGAAAAGTCACGGAAATCTACTGTTGGTACCGAATTTATGCTGGGCAAACTTTGCAAAAATTGTATAAGTTTCGTGGCTGATCAATCTTCTATTGCCACTAGGAGGTGATGAAGTGGGCTGACATGCACAAAGAAAGTGAAAATATAAACCCACCGGTTCCACAAATTGTAGGCACTGAACGTGCAATTAAACATAACAGACTGCAAGAGCAGCTTAGAAAATTAATAGAAAAGCGAAGAAGATATGGACAAGCGTATCATGACATAGTGAGGAAGTAGTGAAAAAAGTGTTTTCTGTCCTGTGAAAATACAAATCACGAACAGTCTATGTTGGTCCACTAAATGATGTTAAAGACAGTTAATGACAGGTATCGGAAGAAACATTGAGCGGGATTCTTCATTTGCCAGTGCCAAAATCGTGAAACACGATTGGGTGGAGGATAGGTTCCGATGCCAAAATCGGGGTGGGCACTGGTTTGACGCCATATCGCGATTCTCCTTCATCTCAACAGCTGCATCAGTGCATACTGGAACATGCGTACAGTAAACACCATTGCATGCATGTAGTATACGGAACAAGGTAAATGAGTTTGTTGCGCATGTTGAAATTGGCCAGTACGATGTTGTGGGCATCACAGAGGCGTGGCTGCAAGGGGATTAGGACTGGGATGTAAATATCCAAGGATATGTGGCCTATCGAAAGAATAGGCAGATGGGCAAAGGGGGCGGGGTTGCATTGTTCATAAGGAATGAAGATAAATCAATAGCAAGGAGCGAAATAGGATCAGAAGGCATAGAGCCTCTGGATAGATTTGAGGAATCGCTGAGGAAAAAGACCCTAATGGGGGTTATGTACAGGCCCCCTGGCAGTAGTCTGGGCAAACTATCCAGGTGGGATAGCTTCCCTAAATCCCTACAAATTGACAGAGCACACAGATTGGTCCGGCCGAAGCCCAAGGTTGGGGAACAACCCAAGGCGATATTTGCAAAACTGGCCCGAAGATACCCTTCCAGTCTGACCCTACCATACAGCCCAACCCTTCCCCCTTGTCTGAGCCAGTACCCTTTATATTCCCCTCAGAAGGCCATTTTAAACATGCCCTTTATGGCAGCAACTACCATAAAAAAGGGGCTTCTTTTCTTTTCCGTTCAAAATCTGAGAATTCCTCCTTAACAGCATTGTGGGTGTGACTACAACACACGTGGAATGGAGCAGTTCATGAGGACAGATCACCCACCTTATCAAGGTGATGGGAAATTGATGCTGCCCGTCCCAGCAACGCCCACATCCCTTCATTCCAAAAATTAGGTTTAATTAATGTACAGGTTGTGGGCATGTGTTTAAACCAATAGGTGGCGCAGAAGAATACATAACTCAAAAAAGATAGATCCAAGAGCTTAAAATGTTTTCGACCTAAATGTGAATATTAAAAAATCTTGAAACTGCTAACATAGGTTATATTGGACAGTTTAGTAATTTGTGCATTTCTAAGCCATTGCTAAATGCCTTTGACATTAAAAAATCAAATTGGAGGCAATAAAGGAATTAGATTAGATGGAACAGTTCAAAACTGAGGTAGAATTTTCAATTTTAGAAGAAAAGACAATTTACAGATAAAGTAATGGAGGCATAGAGTTTTCACAGCACGGACAGAGGCCCTTTGGCCCATCGTGTCGGGGTCGGCCATCAAGCACCTACTTACCTTAATCCCATTTTCCAACACTTGCCCCGTAGTTTTGTGTGCTGTGGCATTTCACGTGCTCATCTAAATACTTCTTAAATGTTGCGAGAGTTCCCATTCAGGCAGTGAGTTCCAGATTCCAACCATCCTCTGGAAGAAAACGTTTTTCCTCACACCCCCACTGAACCTCCTGCCCCATATCTCAAATCCATGCCATGGCTATTTCCCCCTCCCCCTCCCCCAGCTGAGGGGAAAAGTTCCTTGCCAACCACCCTATCTATCCTCTCATAATTTTATACATATCAATCAGGTCCCACCTAAGTCTTCTGTCCTCCAATGAAAACAACCCACACTGTTTTAGGTGTTTCCTTTAGTAGATGCGCGGGTCTGGCGGACATGGTTCGGGGCAAACTTTCAGTACAACGTGTAAATGCTTAGAAATCAATTAAATTCTCCCCTTGTGTTTGGAATAAGGTTATCGTCAGGGCGTTTATTTTCATTTCTTGTGCACCATTTGATCTTGTCCTGTCTAAATGATCATTCCAGGTATCAGTGACAATTCACAGGCCACGGAACTATAATGCACAGTTAGTTAATCCAGATACTGCTTTGCTTGTCAACCTCCGAAAGCTTTCTGGGTAAGCGTAAGATCCCAAGGAAACAACGTTCCACCGCAATAGGCCATCTGGGGGGGGGGGGGGGGGGGGGGGCAGGAGCAAATATTTGTCTGGGTTTGTAGACCACGGGAACTTGCCAATAGCCATTTGCGAGGTTGTGCTGAGTTAGGAGAGTGAAGCAGTTTATCGATACAAAAAGTGAGGCGAGGGATTGGATATGAATTGATGTCGGTCTTCTTGCCTTCTAAGAATCAACGCAGAGCCATTCAGAAAAACCTTGTAGAATGGGGGAGCTCTGGCAGGACTCAATTATGTCATTGTGAAACATGGATTTGGTTTCTTGCCTGACCTAACCAACTTTTCAAGGCTCAGTTAGTGGGGTTATGTTTAATCAGTGGGATATCGCCTACATCAGATTCTTGTTTGCCAGTGTGGTATTCTCTGAGCAGTGTAGCTATATCAATTTATTGTTCGTCTGTCAAGTAGGTTAATGCAGTTTTTCTCTTGTACTAAACTTCAGTATTTTCAAACCTAACAGTGGAATATTAAACATGGGAGTCCTCTGTTTCATCCTTCTCCTCTGCCTCTGTCTGGTCCTCCCCTGCTATCTTTATTCACTGGCCAATACAGTGCCCTCGAGTAGTAATCCAGAGCCAGGATAATACTCTGGGGACCCAGATTAGAGTACCACAATAGCAGGTGGTGGAATTTGAACTTATTACAGAAACTTGAATTAAAAGGCTGGTGCAGACCACGCAGCCATTGTCCATTGCCGAGTGTCCTAAAAATCTATCTGGTTCACTAAGTGTCCTTTAGCGAAGAAAATCTACCGTTCTTACCTGGTCTGGCCCACCAGAACCACTGCTCAAAGTCACGAGGTCGACCTCTAATTGCCCTCTGAAAAAGCCTAGTCTTTGTGTTTTGAAGGCTTCCAAAAGCATCAAACCAGGCGGATCACCCAGCATCGACCTAGGTACGAGAAACGACAATGACAAACCCTGCCCTCCCGATCCTGCAAAGTCCTCCTTACCAATATGTGGGGGATTGCTTCAAAATTGGGACAACTGTGGCACAGGTGAGTGCCACAGCTTAACATAGTCATTCTGACAGAATTATACATTACAAATAATGTCCCAGACGTGTTGGTCGTTCTGGGTGAGTGTGCTGAACACTCAATTTGGCTCTGTATCTTTACTTAGCTCTGGAGTCGCCAGGTGTCGTTAAGACACTGTCACAAGCTTCAAGGTGAAGTTCAAAGCAATAAAACCACACACCAATTAGTAAGTCCAAACAACTGAGTTTATTATAATACAATTATAATAACTACCCATGCACGCGCTAAAAGGATTAAACGTATTCCTACCGTTAAATAAACTAATACTTATCTCGAAGGAACTGCTGGGTCAGGGAACAAGGCCTCTTGCTCTGCTCTGGTCTGCAGACTTCAGGTTGGTATAAGTTAAAAGGGGTCAGGAGTGCCTATCTCTGGTAGCGATCGTTGTGAGACACTTACTTGCTGGCGGCTGCTGTCGGAACCCTCTTCTCTCTCTCGTTCAAGGTCTTCTTGGCAAAAGCTGGTCGAGGTGCTGGTCCACGGAGGAGTGCTGGTCAAAGAGAGAGGAGGGCTGGACAAGAAGACTGAACCATGTGTGGGACCTGTCTTTTATAGGTCCCAGGGGATCCGTGCCCCTTTGGGCGGACTCCCTTACCTGCTTGGAATCGATTGGGTCTCTTCCCAATCGATATGTTTGAATCCCCCAATAATGGGGCAGTTCCTCGGTCACTGGGCGGTTCTTGGGACTTATTGTTTTGGGCTTCTTTGGCGCTGAAAAGTCTGGCCTTCCATTCACTGTATCGATCTGTGTTTAACTTGTTTCCATTGTATCTGGGGATCGCCCGGTATCACCTCATTAGTATGTTAACTGGTTTCTTTTCACAGTGCTGTCTGGTTTCAGCAGCAGTCGAAACTGGTTTCTGCAGCAGTCCAAATATACAAGCACTTTGCAAGCTGCTTGGTTTACAACATGTCCATTTTCCCTGCATTCCTTGCAATCTTCCATTTTGTGTTGGCCAGTGGCCACCCCAGGTGGCTACAGATGCCACCATCACCATTCCTGACATTGTCCTGTCCACAATCAGGACTGACCCGGCAGAGGTTGTGGCACAGCGGTATACAGTCAGGATGGATTTTTCCCTGGGAGCCCTTAAAATTGACTCTGGACCCCATAAGGTTTCATGGCAATCGGTGAAACATGGACAAAGTAACCTGCTGATTACTGCGTACTGTCTGCCATCCCTCAGCTGATCAATCAATGCCCCTCCATGTTAAACAACACTTTACTTAAGTATTGAAGGTGGTAACGATGCAGAATGTACTCTGGGTTGCAGGGATTCAGTGTCCATCACCAAGAATGGCTTTGCCACACCACTACTGGACGAGCCGGTTGAGACCTAAAGGACAAAGCTGTTGGACTGGGTGTGCAACAAGGTAACCTCATTGTCTGGCATTAAAGAACCACACCAGGCTTACACAAAAATAAGGTATCAATCTGGTGAAGCTACAATACAGGGCTACTTTCATGTCAAACAAGGGATAGAGAGAGCTTAGAAATCCCACAACCAATGGATCAAATATGAGCTGCACAGTCTTACCACAACCAGCCATCTATGGTCGTGTACAATTAAGCAACTCACTAGAGGAGGAGGCTCCACAAATATCACCAAATTCAATGAGGGGGGAGCCCAGCACATCAGTGAAAAGACGCAAGCTGAAGCATTTTCTGCAACTATCAGCCAGAAGTGCAGAGTGGATGATCCATACCACACTCATCAATGGTCGGCAGCATCACAGATGCCTGTCTTCAGGAATTCCATTGACTCCACATAATATCACGAAAAGGCTGAAGTCATTGCAAAGGCCATGGGCCCTCAAAATAGTTTGGCAATAGTACTGAAAACCTGTGGTCCAGAACGTACTGCGTCCTCAGACAAGCTGTTTCAGTACAGCAGCAACTCTGGCATCTAACCTACAATGTGGAAAATTGCCTCAGTATGACCTCTCGTGAAAAAAGCAAGGCAAATTCAACTGTGTCATTTGCCACCCCATCAGACTACTCTGGGTAATCAGCAAAGTAATGGAATGGGTCATCAACCCTTTAAGCGGCCCTTGCTTAGCAATAACCTGCTAACTGATGCTAACTGTTCCTCCAGGAGCCACTCAGCTCCTTGTCTCATTATAGTCTTCGTTCCAACATTAGCTGAACTTCATAGGTGAGGTGAGAGTGACTGCCCTTGATAACAAGGCAGCATTTGACTGAGTGTAGTATCACGGAGCCCGAGAAATGGGAATGAGAGGGAAAACTCTCCACTCTTTGGTGTCATACCTGGCACAAATCAAAATGGTTATGATTGTTGGAGGTCAGTAATCTCAGCTGCACGATATCAGTGCAAGAGTTCCTCAGGGAATGTCCTCGGCCTAGACATTTATTAGCTGATTCTCCACTGATGTTCCTGCCTTTGTAAGATTAAAAATGGGGATATTCGCTGATGAATGCACCATGTTCAACACCATTGGTGACGCCTTGGAGACTGAAAAAGTACACGTCCAAATGCTAATTTTCCTAGACAACATCCAGGATTAGGCTGACAAGAGGCAAATGATACTTGTATCACACAGGTACTAGGCAACAGCCATCTTCAATAACAAAGATTCTTACCATTGCTGCGTGATATTCAATAGCATTAACGTAACAAAATCACCCAGTATCAACATAGTATGGGTTACCATTGACCAGAAACAAGCCATCTATCCAATGTGGCAACAAAAGCAGATCAGACACACCGAATTCTGTGGTGATTAACTCACCTACAGACTCCGTAATCCCTCGCCACAATATACAAGGCACAAGTCAAGAGCGTTGTGGAATATTCTTCCCTTGCCTGGATGAGTGCAGCTCCCGTAATGCGCAAGAAGCTTGACACCATTCAACACAAAGCAGCCCACTTCATTGGCACCTGTTTCTCAAACATTCACCTATCCACCACCGTCGGATGGTAGTAGCAGTGTGTGCCATCTACAAGATGCACTGGCGGAACTCACCAAGGTTCCTTAGGCAGCATCTTCCAAACACACAATGGTTACCATATCTTTCTTGAGAGCAATTGGTGGGCAATTGATTCCGTCGTAGCAAGCAAATCCTACATCCTTGGAATGTATTTAGAGTCTCAGAAGACATGTTCTTCCGGCGTGCAAAAGCGTGTTTCCCCAATCCTTTCTGCCAGCCTCGACATGACTTTTCAATGTTCCTTAACTACTGACAGGCATTGAGGAGGCATTCCCAGAATTGGCCACTTGCTCCAGAAGTGAAGTGTCATCTCTACTGTCATGTGAGAGTACCTTTACGAAATAGATGTTAAAAATGGGTATGTATATAAGTATCTGTAGTGAGAGTACCTTTAAGAAATTATGTTTATTACGGCACTGATGTCAGAGAGTGGGTGGAGTTGGGCTGTCTGTCAGCTTTTTATTTTCGTTTTTGAGCCGCCTGCAGGGTATTTTTTAGTTTCGTTCTCAGTGTTGGAGCTGAAACCAGACCAAGCAGATGTACTGCTGTTCTCTCTGCCATCAAAAGACTATCTCTTGATCATTTGCTGAATTCAGAATTATAAATGTTTTCAGTAGTGACTTTAACCTGATGTGCTTCTGATAAAGGTTTTGTTTTTAAGTCATATTGGTGCTAAAAGGAAAGCTTAAAGGTTTACTTAGTGTTGTAGTCTTTAGGGGTTATATTTGAATTAATGGTTGCTAAGATGTTCACTGTATGTTTTAAAAAGGTTAACTTGAGTTCATAGAATAAAAATTGTTTTGCTTGAAAAAATACTTTCCAATTTCTGCTGTACCACAGCTGTAGGGTGGGTCTTGGGTTCCCCGTACCACAATCTATTAAATGTTGTGGGTCAGGAGAACTCCATGACACACTTTGGGGTTCTCTCAAACCTGGCGCATAACAAATTGGGGGCTTGAGGTGGATACAAGTCTATCTATTGGATTGGCTTAGTGAACCTAAAGACAGTGAGGGATGAGCATATTGTGGTTGCTTACCAGGTGTGGTATTCCAGTTTAAGTAGGGAGTGTCTTGTGGGCAATGGCTCTTTCAGATGCTCAGATGTTTTTGGGGGTGGAGACAGTCACACGCAGTACCTTATGGACAGAGACTAAAAGCAGACTGTTAGATTTGGCAAAAACATTGCAGTTAACATTACCTGACAAAATGCGAAATTTTGACGGTGGCTAAGCATTTAAAGTTGCCTGAGATACAGGTTGGCTCATTGGAAATGGCAAAAATTCAGTTGCAAATTAAACAAATGGAACATGAGAAAGAATTAAAGCAGCTTGAATACAAAAGAGAGAGAGAGAGCGGAAAAAGAAAGGTAACGTGATACAGAAGAAAAAGAAAGAGAGAGAGAGGAAAAGGAATATGAAGAGAGGAAAGGAGAAATGAAAGAATAGCCCTAGCAGAACAAAAAGAAAGAGAAAGGGAGATACAGATCAGGGAAAAAGATAAAGAGACAGAGTTTGAACTTCAGAAAATGGCCATGAAACGTCACAGTCAGTTAGAATTGTCAGACCTAAAGGGAAACTTACAGTTGGATAATAGGGATGAGGATAGTGAGAAAGAGCATCAAAGACAAAGGCTTGGTGGGGATCTATTTAAATATGTCCAAGCATTGCCATGATTTGACGAGAAGGGGGTAGAAGCCTTTTTCATTTCATTTGAGAAGGTAGCTAAACAAATTAAATGGCTACAGGACATGTGATTATTACTGAGTCAAACAAAGCTGGTAGGTAGGGCTAGTGAAATGTTTGCATCACGACCGGAGGACGGATGAGGAGGTGAAAAATCCATCTTAGGTGCATATGAACTAGTGCCTGAAGCCTACAGACAAAGGTTTAGAAATTTAAGGAAATAATTTGGTCAAACTTACATGGAGTTTGAAAGGCTCATACAGAGTAATTTTGATAGGTGGATAACAGCTTTGAAAATAGATCAAACGTATGAAGCTCTCAGAAAAACTCTACTTTTGGAGGAATTCAAAAGTTGAATTCCTGATGTCGTGAGAACTCAGAGAACTGGAAGAGCAGAAGGCTAAAACTGTGAGATTAGGAGCAGAAATGGCAGATGATTATTAATTAGTTCAAAAATCAAAGCTTGATTTCCGAAATCAGTTTCAGCCTGTGATGGTTAGAAACTGCGTACATGAGAAATACTCAAGTGGTAAAGGTAAAGGTGATCTGTTGGGGGATAATAAGGACAGTATCTCAGATTTAAAAAGAAATCCAGGAGGGTGGAAAAGAAATGAAAAGTTTCAAATGTTTTCACTGTAATAAACTAGGCCATGTAAAGTCACAGTGTTGCTGGTTGAGGAAAAGCACTGGGAAGACTGATGTGCTAAAACAGGATAAGACAATAGGGTTTGTTAAAGTGGTAAACGAAAGCCCAAGAGAAGCGAAGGATGTGCAAAAGATTGTACAGCCTGATCAAGAGGTCATTGATAAGGAGGTTCCAGATGTCTTTAAATAATTTACTTTATGGGTAATGTTTACTCATGTGTATCAGGAGGAGCAGATAAAGAAATCACAATTTTAAGAGATACGGGAGCTAGTGAATCTTTAACGGTAATTGATGAGGAGTTATGTAGTCTGGGAAGAATGTTGCCAGAAATCTTGTAGAATTCAGGGTGAGAGGAGCAGTGTTTCATTATATAAGGCAAGGTTGGAAAGTCTAGTGAAGAGTGGTGAATTGGTAGTAGGAGTAATAGAGAAACTACCTTGTCCAGGAATAAATTTTACCTTGGGTAATGCTGTAGCTGGATTGCAGGTGAGAGTGATGCCTATTGTGGTTGATAGGCCAGTGTAAAATCAGACAACTGAAGTGTTGAAGGATTAATATCCTGGGATTTTTCCGGATTGTGTGGTTACAAAGCCATAGATTAAGACAAAAGGACAAATCAGAGATTGAAGATAAAGGTGAAGTGCAATTATCAGAAACGTTTTTTGATCAGATGGTTGGAAAAGAACAGGTGGACGATGAGGCAGATATTTTTAGTTCAGGAAAATTACAACAGAAAGATGTATAAATAAAACTGATGTATCAGAAAACATACACGGAAGAGGAATCTGCGTGTATACCAGAGTGTTATTACCGTAAAAGTGATGCCTTGATGAGAAAATGGAGACCTTTACATATGCAGGCGGATGAAAAGTGGGTAGAAGTTCATCAAGTAGTATTGCCAGTAGGGTATAGAAAGGAGGTGTTGGGAGATGCACATGAGGTACCAGTGGGAGGTCATTTGGGAATAAGGAAAACCCAAGCTAAAATTCAGAAACATCTTTATTGGCCTGGACTACATAAAGATGTAGTTAAATTTTGTCAGTCATGTCACACATGTCAAGTGATAGGAAAACCTCAAGCAGTTGTAAAACCAGCGCCCTTAATACCCATTCCAGCATTTGAGGAACGTTTTACACGGGCCCCAATTGATTGCGTAGGACCGCTTCCTAAAACAAAAAGTGGGAATCAATATCTTTTGACTATAATGCATGTGTCTACTAGGTTTCCAGAGGCCATTCCAAGACTGTCGAGGAGTTACTGAAATTCTTTAATAGATATGGATTATCCACAGAATTACAACCAGATCAAGAATCAAATTTTACCTCAAGGTTATTCAAAGAAGTTATGGATAGCTCAGGAATAAAACAATTTAAATCAACTGCGTACCATCCAGAATTACAGGGAGCTTTAGAAAGGTGGCATCAGACATTAAAGACAATGTTGGGGGCTTATTGTCAAGATTATCCAGAGGATTGGGATAAAGGAACTCCATTCATACTATTTGCAATTAGGGATGCATCTAATGAGTCAACCAAATTTAGTCCTTTTGAACTAATTTTTGCTCATGAGGTAAAAGGCCCACTTAAATTGATTAAGAAAAAATTGGTGAGTGAGAAATCGGATATTACATTATTGGATTATGCCTCAAATTTTAGGGAACAATTAAAGAGAGAAGGTGAATTGGCGAGACAACATTTAAAAGTTGCGCAAAAATGTGGTGAAATGGGTCGTGGACAAGAAATCCAAAGTTCGTAGTTTTGCCAGTGGAGATAAAGTTTTGGTGTTGTTACCAGTGGTAGGTGAGCCGTTAAAAGCAAGGTTTTGTGGACCTTATCAGATAGAAAGGAAATTAAGTGAGGTGCATTATGTGGTAAGAATGCCAGATGGAAGGAAAACTCACTGAGTGTGTCATGTGAATATGTTGAAAAGGTACTTTGAAAGGGAAGGTGAGAAAATGGAGAAGATTTTAATGATTCGAACTCAAAATGATGAACCAAATCCAGATGACTGTGAATTTGACACACCTCAAATTAAATTGGAAAATGAGAATGTTCTTAAAAATTGGGGTAAATTGTTGAGTTAGCTTCCAGAGGATAAACAAACTGACCTGAAAGAGTTATTGATATCACGTGGGCAAGTTTGTAGAGATAAATTGGGAAGTACTAAAATGGCTATACATGATGTAGATGTGGGAAATACTGTTCCAATCAAACAACCGCCATACAGACTTAACTCTTTAAAAGTGGCACAGGTTAACAAAGAGATTAAGATATGCTTAAAAATGGCATAATTGAAGTGGGTTGCAGCCAATGGAGCTCACCCATAGTGATGGTGCCTAAACCAGACGGTACTCAACGATTGTATGTGGACTATAGAAAGGTTAATGGAGTTGCAAGAACGGACTCTTATCCTATCCTACGTTTGGAGTATTGCATTGAGAAAGTGGAACAATCAGCTTTTATTTCCAAATTGGATTCACCTAAAGGTTACTGGCAGGTACCTTTATCTGAATGGGCGAAGGAGATTTCAGCTTTTGTGACTCCAGATGGTATTTACCAATTCAAAGTTGTGCCATTTGGCATGAAAAACGCCCCAGCCACATTCCAATGGTTAACTAACAAAGGTGTTTCAGGATTACCCAATTGTGCGGTATTCATCGACGATCTAGTAATTTTCAGCCAGACATGGAAAGAACATTTAAAACATCCGATGGAGTTATTCTATCGGCTTGAGGAGGCGGATTTGGTGATAAACCTAGCCAACAATGAATTTGGAAAAGCCCAAGTCACTTTCCTTGGCCATACAATTGGACAGGGTCGAATGGTCACAAGGGATGTGAAACCAACAGTTACTGAGGAGTTTTCAATACCCTCGAGACAAAGGGGAATAATGTGATTTATTGACATGAGTGGATTTGATCGAACATTTGAGCAAACATTTTGTAGCGTGATTGCTCCACTGATGGACTTGTTGAAGAAACATCAAAAATTTCAATGGACAGCGGAGTTTCACCAAGCATTTGACTGCCTGAAAGCAGTGATAACCAATGCTCATGTGTTGGAGAATTACAAGGGAGTCTGTGATCAGATTGAACTAACGTATCTGACTTTAAAGAGAAATGCCGAGATGTAGAGAAATGGATGGATCATGCAGAGACCTTCTTGTTCAAAGAGACTGTCAATCGAGCAGGATTTCAGTTGGAGGAAGAAGAATGAAAAAAATGGACTATATTATTATACCTGTTTTCATGTGTTGTTTTTTGAAACAAAAATGTATATTTATTGTGTGCATTTTTTAAAGAATGGTGAAAAGGTGAAAAATGAACCCATCTTGAATTTGATGGTTTATTTCTTTTTTTGGGAGGGGGGAGGTGTCATGTGAGAGTACCTTTATGAAATGGGCATTTAGAAATGGGTATGTATATAAGTATCTGTAGTGAGAGTACCTTTAAGAAATGGATGTTTATTGCTGCAGTGATTTCAGAGAGTGGGTGGAGCTGGGCTGTCTGTCAGCTTCTTACTTTTGTTTTAGGCTGTTTGCTGCAGGGTGTGTTTTAGTTTCGTTTTCAGTGTTGGAGCTGAAGCCAGACCGAGCATGTGTACTGGTGTTCTCTCTGCCATCAAAAGACTATCTCTTGATCATTTGATGAATTCAGAATTATAAATGTTTTCAGTAGTGACTTTAACCTGATGTGCTTCTGATAAAGGTTTTGTTTTTAAGTCGTATGGATGTTCAAAGGAAAGCTTAAAGGGTTATTTAGTGTTGTAGTCTTTGGGGGTTGTATTTGAATTAATGGTTGCTAAGATGTTCACTGTATGTTATAAAAAGGTTAACTTGAGTTCATAGAATAAACATTGTTTTGTTTTAAAAAATACTTTCCCATTTCTGCTGTACCACACCTGAAGAGTGGGCCGTGTGCTCCCCATAACACAATCTATTAAATATTGTGGGTCAAGGGAACTTCATGACACACTTTGGGGTTCTCTAAACCCTGGCCCATAACACTACATTCCAGAAACAATTCATTGGCCATGATTTTGCACTTCCACATCTCCCGCCCACCCCCCACCTCAAGCCAATTCTGTCGTCCAGGGAAGGTGTGATGGGGGTGTGGTTGGAGGCAGGGGATTGGGGTGGGAGGGCGGTTAGCATACCATTCCTTGGGCGATATTTCCTCCAGGACCTCTCACACAGTGACCCAGTTGTAATGTCACAGTGTGCCAGGTACAGCGTATGGGAAATCTGCTCTTGCCATATTAAGGCCCTTAAGCATCCATTCTCTGGCCTCATGAGGACCTTGTCCACCCCAGCCTCAATGTTTAGGCTAACAGGCGCCAGTCGGAGGAAGATAGGAAACTGGAAATTTTAGAAATCTCCAACTAAGGAGGGGAGGGGGCTCTCCTACTCACACACACACCCTCAAGCACCTACGTAAACACACTTACACTCATGCAGTCTCTCTCACACACCCCTCTCTCACACACATATTCACACATACACTCTCTCTCTCTCCCACATGCAGACCCACTCTCTCTCACACTCTCTCACACACACCCTCACACACGCATGCACTCTCACACCCCACCCTCTCACACATACAAATTCACACACACCTCTCTCTCACACAGACTTAAACACGTTTACACACATATGCAAACACACACACTCTCTTACACATAGACACATACTCGCTCTCACGTGCATTTTCTCTCTCTCACACACATACAACTACTCTCTCAAACTCTCACACACTAACAATCTTTCACATATACACACTCGCACACACTTCGTCAGGCACACGTACAAACACTCTTACACACACTCTCACACATGTACATTCAGACACACACTCCCTCACCCACACACACTCACATGCACAAAAACTCTCACACACTAACAATCTTTCACATATACACACTCGCACACACTTCGTCAGGCACATGTACAAACACTCTTACACACACGTATGCACTCTCACACATGTACATTCAGACACACACTCCCTCACCCACACACACTCACATGCACAAAAGCTCACACACACACTCTCACACATGCATACAAACACACACACACTCGATGCAGCACACTTTCACACTCATACGCACACTCTTCTTCCAACACACACAAAGTCCTTATCTCTCAAACAGACACTCTCACATGCACAGCGACGCTGTCTGTCACGCCCACGTGTTATTTATTACAGAAGAAGAGCAAAATGCATGCGTAATAGAGAACCACTTCTCTGTCAGTGCGAGATAGTGTGCTCTTGAAATGTGTACCCGCTTCAGAATTGTTCAGCTGCAGTTTCCCTCCACAGCCCCTTCCCTGGAAATATACTGCTCGCCCCAAGGACATTTAATTTCCTGTTTACGGAAACAAAATCTTGACTTCTGCACTGCACAATCAGTGGATATACCTTATGGCCTATTTATTCCCTTTGCTGGATATAGTAGTTCCCTTGGCAGGATTAATATGAATGACCAGAACGTCCTGCTGGTGTGGAGGCAAATATATATCTTTCTGCCAAAATCAGCAAAACAGATTACCTGTTCATTGTATCATTTATGTTTTATGAGATTTTCAATGCCGCCTACACCATAAGGTCACACACAGTGGAAAGCAAAATTGACTGTACGGTTCTTTGGGACAATCTGTGCTTTTGAAACTGCAATTTCTGTACGATATTCATCCCTCCTATTTGAAGCTGCAATGAGGTCAGATATTTCCGCCACTGTCAGTTTCTATGCACAACCACACATCAAGAATCCCAGGGAAACCCAGTGGATGTGGTCTATCTGGATTTCCAAAAGGCCTTTGATAAGGTGCCACACAGGAGGCTGCTGAGTAAGGTGAGGGCCCATGGTGTTCAAGGTGAGCTACTGGCATGGGTTGAGGATTGGCTGTCTGACAGAAGGCAGAGAGTTGGGATAAAAGGTTCTTTTTCGGAATGGCAGCCGGTGACCAGCGGTGTCCCACAGGGTTCAGTGTTGGGGCCGCAGCTGTTCACCATATATATTAATGATCTGGATGAAGGGACTGGGGGCATTCTAGCGAAGTTTGCCGATGATACGAAGTTAGGTGGTCAGGCAGGTAGTGCTGAGGCAGTGGGGAGGCTGCAGAAGGATCTAGACAGTTTGGGAGAGTGGTGCAGGAAATGGCTGATGCAATTCAACGTGAGAAAATGTGAGGTCTTGCACTTTGGAAAAAAGAATCCAAGCATAGACTACTTTGTAAACGGTGAGAAAATTCATAATGCCAAAGTACAAAGGGATCTGGGAGTGCTAGTCGAGGATTCCCTCAAGGTAAACATGCAGGTTGAATCTGTGATTAAGAAAGCGAATGCAATGTTGTCATTTATCTCAAGAGGGTTGGAATATAAAAGCAGTGATGTGCTACTGAGCCTTTATAAGGCTCTGGTTAGGCCCCATTTGGAGTACTGTGTCCAGTTTTGGGCCCCACATCTCAGGAAGGACATACTGGCACTGGAGCGTGTCCAGCGGAGATTCACACGGATGATCCCTGGAATGGCGGGTCTAACATATGATGAACGGCTGAGGATCCTGGGATTGTATTCATTGGAGTTTAGAAGGTTAAGGGGAGATCTAATAGAAACTTACAAGATAATACATGGCTTAGAAAGGGTGGACGCAAAGAAACTGTTTCCGTTAGGTCGAGGAGACGAGGACCCGTGGGCACAGCCTTAGAATTAGAGGGGGTAAATTCAGAACAGAAATGCGGAGACATTTCTTCAGCCAGAGAATGGTGGGCCTGTGGAATTCATTGCAGTGGAGGCCGGGACGCTAAATGGCTTCAAGGCAGAGATAGATAAATTCTTGATGTCGTGAGGAATTAAGGGCTACGGGTAGAATGCTGGTAGGTGGAGTTGAAATGCCCATCAGCCATGATTGAATGGCGGAGTGGACTCGATGGGCCGAATGGCCTTACTTCCACTCCTATGTCTTATGGTCTTATGGACCCTTCATAGCAAAGACGCCCCCCAGGAAGATAGGGAATTCAAGCCGGAGCCCCCAGCACACAAACACGTGTGCCCCACTGAAAATATATGTGGACGGTTCATCCACAGTTTTAGATGGTGAACGCATCACTGGATGCGGGATCTATGTGGAGGATGCGCAGGGTCGCGCATTAGAAGAAATCTCTTTAAAATTACCGGGTCACTTAGGCGCGCAGGCAGCAGAGCTCGCGGCCATCGCATACATAGTGGACCACCCAGATTCTTTTCCCAGCCCGGCAGACATATATTCGGACAGTTTACATGTTTGCAACAGCTTAACCGATTTTCTACCCCTGTGGAGGACACAAGGTTTTGTCTCCGCAGACGGGAAGCCCCTTCCATCAGCCCCATTACTCCGCCATATCTTAGACAAAGCAAAGGATAGGACTTTTGGCATTATTAAAGTTAGGAGTCACCATCGGTCATCCCCCCCCTGGAAATGTAAAAGCCGACGCATTGGCAAAAGCAGGTTCCAGGCGAGGTCACCTTTGGACACCCCCAGCTAGCGCACCAGCTAGCGCCCCTGTGAGTGCAGTTCAGGTCTCACAGACGGATATTAAAGATTTCGTTGAGGCACAGAAACAGGACGGAGATCTCAGGGAGATTTTTAAAGGAAATTTTGTGCACCAATATGATAAGTTCAGACACGCTTTGACCACACATGAGGGTGTGATCATTAAGGACAAACTTTATGTGGTTCCGGAACAGGATAGGAATCAAATGATTGCCTTATTCCATGACAGTCATGGACACCAAGGGATCGACCCGACCACAAGACACCTCAGGCAACTCTGTTGGTGGCCAAATTTAAGAAACGATGTGACCCATTACATCGAGAATTGCCTAATTTGTTCACAAAATAACCCGGAGAGGTACTCGAAGAAGACACAACTTAGACATACTCCACCAGTTAATGGCCCCTGGATTAACCTCCAGATAGATTTTATAGGACCATTGCCCCCTTGTAGGAATGGCTATAAATATGTTCTGGTAGTGATAGACACCTTTACCAAATGGGTAGAGGCATTCCCCTCACGAACCAATACAGCTAAGACAGCTGCAAAGATCCTGACCCACCACATCTTTACGAGATGGGGTCTCCCCAGAAGTATAGATTCAGATCAGGGATCTCACTTTACAGGACGGGTCATGAAGAACGTCCAGACAATATTTGGCATTAAACAAAATTTCCACATTGCGTATCACCCCCAGTCCAGCGGGATAGTCGAACCCATGAATCGGACCCTAAAATCGACCATTAGAAAAATGGTTCAGGAGAACAATTCAACATGGGATTCAGTGCTCCCATTTGCACTAATGTTCATCCGCAACACGGTTTCATCATCCACAGGTTTCACCCCACACACACTCATGACCGGACGTCCTATGAAAGGTACAGAATTCCTTTTAGGACTGGACATGACTAGCCCCGAAGTGACGGCCCTCACACATGAGAAGGCAGTCACAGAACTAGTGGAAACTGTGAGGTCTGCACAGTTAGCAGCCGCAGTAACCCTAGGCAAGCGACGAAAACAGAGCATGGCTTGTTTTAATAAGAATGTACACCCCACGGAATTTCAGGTTGGGCAACAGGTTATGTTATCTGTTTATAACCCCAGCAGCTTTTTGTCCCCTAAATTATCCGGCCCGTATTCAATTTCGGACAAAATTAGCCCCTCCGTTTACAGAATAAAAAACCCCAATGGTAAGGCTGCGTGGTTTCATGTTAACCAACTGAAGGCATATGGGACACAGTCTAACCACACACGCCATGTCTTACTGGACGCAGCAGAACATCTCGCTCCGCCCACAAGAGACACATTTCCACCATCCCCCTCACAGACCAGTTCCTCATCGGACACGCCCACGACGCCGTCCACTGACTTCAGACCACGCCCCGAAACGCCCACAAGCTGCCGCAGCAGAGACAGCGACACTGACTCTGACAAAGAGGACAGCCACAGCACTCAACCCTTCAGCCCCCACTGTAGCGACTACGACCCCGACTCCAGTGACCCCATGGAGGTCACCTACGTTAAATATCCAGATCCACACCCAGACCCACCACCCGACCCCGACGACCCCTACAATGCCCCTTCAAATTTAGACACCACATTTTGGCACAGGGACAATTCATGGAGACTTGTCCGTAATGATGAGAGTGACCCCCGGTCACATAACACACAGATCGCATGCCTGATCCATACAAGAGTGTGGGATCCGGGAGAAGAGAAAGACGTGATGTCTGACTCCCGACACGGCAACACCTTTGTGACCCTGTTCACAGAGAAAGAGGAGGTGAGGTGTCCAGATGATGTAAAAGAGGAACCGCTTGAGGGAAGCGATATCCTTTCTGATGGAACCTGCACGTATGTTTTATTTGTTTGTGTTTGTTTGCTTGTTGATATGTTAAGGGTTTGATTGGAGATCAATCACCTTCTTTTCAGCTGAAAAGCTTGTGACCGCCTCGCACACACGTTAGTTTATCTGCAGAAACTTCTGAGAACTTCAGTGCTATATCCTCTGGTGAACCAACAAAGTTCACGACTTGTCTTATGTTTTCAGATATTGGAGCATCTTGGCTCCTCCCTTGTTTTAGGTGCCCCTCTATTCTGTGAATAGAGGCTGCAATCCCACGATGAATACATTCATACCCATTCATTTCAGGTTGCTCAGGTAGTGGAGAAACGGCATTGAGGACCCGCCCTGTCTGAGAACCCCCTTTTGGTCAGCTAAGCTCGGGCACGGCACAGCACGCCTTACCCGGGGATCCCATTCAAATCTTACCCATAGCGGCCCATACGCAACTCAATCGAACTTTTCGTTCAAAATTTGGTTTCATTTTTCTTTAGGTAGCCCTTCGGCAGCCATCCCACATGCTATTTACATCCAGGAACATTCGGATGGTAAATTGCAAAGCCTGAGAGACGGCTCGCAGTGGAAAAGTTGTTAGGTGTATATCTGGTCCTAAATTCGCATTTGAAAAAAAAAAAATGAGGGGAGTCACATGGTGTGACTTGGCCATTCATTTAAGGGTCAATTGGAATGAGAGGACAGATACACTAGCAGTACAGATATTAAACTGTGTATTGACAGATACTGTGCTTGATCCCAGAGCTTTCGAACAGTCGAAGGAGTGTTCACGGCAAGATCGGCCATACAAAGGAAGAGAACAAAGAAGACCACGATGGAAGCCTACCTATTTGTTTTAAATGTTAATGTGTTTTTGCATGTAGAAGCAAACCATGTTTCCCCCACGACCCCCACCATTAATGTTTCCCACACACCGACTTCCCCGTGCTCAGCGCTGATTAGTGAAGTTCAGACCTGGTGCACGAAATTCATGACCTGGTACTCGATGTCATACATTATTGAATCACTGTTGGTGATTGCAATTCTCTGCATCATAGTGCAGACCCTCAGGTTGAGGAAATGGAAAAGGAGAGCCTCCCGCTCCTGCCCCTCAACCATTTACGGAGTTCAGTCCCCTATTTTCGGTTTTCACCAATCCCCCCCAACCCCTTGATGCGTAAGAAATTTATTTATAGCAATCTGTAAATAAAAACATGAAATGGATGTATTATATGGTTCTGTACTCGACTGCCGAGTCAGAAAGCGACATGTACTGTGGTGTGAATGAATAAGGTTTTAGACTGTGATGAAATGTTTAAAGTAAGAAGAGAGTAGTAATTGTGATAGGTAGAGGTTCCCGATTATTGGTAATGCATGTCCCCTTTTGACATAGCGCCAAGTAGAAAATGTGAGTTAAATTTTTTTTGCCATAGTTAAGGACAGAGTAGACGCCCAGGAACTTGCTAAGGTCAGGGAACTCAAAAAAGGAACCCAAAAAGGAACTCAAAGGAACATAGAGGAACCATACATAGGTGATCCTTCACAATTTCTCGTCAGGATCACAAGGAGGGAGTGTAGCCATCTAAAATGGACACCAGTATGCAAAATGGAGAACTGCAAAGAGTGCAGGGAAAAATGGACATAGTAAAGAGCACACAGCTTTCAGAAGCATTTAGCATTCAGACACTTACAAAACCAGTTTCCAGGCAGCTGCAGAAGTGCAGGCAAAGCTGCAAATAGGAAAACGATCTGCATAGTAATGAGATGATACCGGCCAGTCCCAGATACAATAGATACATTTAAGTATCGATCGATGTTTTTCAATAGCCAAGCAGACAGGATGGCCCCAGCGAAACCTGAACAATAAGCCCTAAGAACCGCCCCAGCCATCAAGGAACGGCCCTGGGATAGGGGGGTTCAAATCATATTGATTGGGACAAGACCCAATCGATCCCCAGCAGGTGAAGAAGCCCGCCCCAAGGGGCAAGGACCTCTGGGGACCTATAAAAAGAAGGTCCCGCACATGGTCCGGTCTGCTGCTGTCTTCGGTCTGCTGTCTCCTGTTTGTCTTCAGCCTTCAGACCCTTGTCTTACACCAGCCATCGAGTAGCAGCCATCGATCAGTAAGTGCCAAATCGACGATCGCTACCTTGACCCAGGCCTTACTTATACCTGTGTCAACCAGTAATTACAAGAAGTGCAGACCAGAACGAAACAAAGGCCTTGTTCCCTGACCTTGCCAGTTGCTTCTTAGATAAGTATTAGTCGTTTAATGGTAGATGTAAGTTAGTCTTTTAGCGTGTGCATGAGTATTTATTATAATTGTTATAATAAACACTAATTGTTTTGGGCTTACTAATCGGTGTATAGATTTATTGCTTTGAACTTGAACTTGATAACTTGTGACGGTGTCTCTTACGGCACCTGGCGACTCCAGAGCATAGATACAAGAAACAGAGCCATGCCAGTGTTAAGCACATGTCCTCTATTGGAGGAGTGTTAATCACACTAACTTAAAACGAGCAACACTGGAGAGAACCATTTTTGTGGGGCTGGGCAGAGCTCAGAGAGATAAAAGAATCCTGTTCGAACAGATGGGGGAGGAGTAGAAGAATTAATGGGAGAGGCCATAAAAAATTGCAACTAGCCGACTTTTAGACAATGCAAGCATCATTTTTGCCTGCATATGTAAGTGGAGTTGTGAGCTGTATGTTTACTTTACCTGCTGTTTAAAAGGAAATTGTGTGTTAGGGGTAAGAGATACAAATACATTGGGATGGCATGGTGGTGCAGTGGTTAGCACTGCTGCCTCACGGTGCCGAGGTCCCAGGTTTGATCCCGGCCCTGGGTCACTGTCCATGTGGAGTTTGCACATTCTCCCCATGTCTTTGTGGGTCTCACCCCCACAACCCAAAGATGTGCAGGATAGGTGGATTGGCCATGCTAAATTGCCCCTTAATTGAAAAAAATAATTGGATACTCGAAAAAATTTTAAAAGAGAGAAACATACATATAAGGTATCCATGTTGCGTTTGAAGTTTCACAGAATCATAGAATCCCTCCAGTACAGAAGGAAACCATTTAGACCATTGAGGGGTGATCCGGGGCTTGCGGGCTGGCCAAAGGGGGCACATTATTTTGCAGGCGGGTCCGCAAGCAGTCGGCACTATATTGCACGACACGGCCCCTGCAGGTCACCATTGTGTGCATTCCCGGACCTGGCAATTCTCCGTAGAGCTGGGTTCTCTACGCTGCTCGGCTGCCAGCCCCCAGCCAAACGGAGGATCAGTGGCCGTTTTACGCCAAATTTTCAGTCGTAAAACGCCACCGTTCCCATGCTAGCGTGGGGACATAGCCTCAAAATTGGAGAATCCAGCCCCAGGAATTTGGCTGAGGACCAAATTCTCCATCCTCACTAGCAGCAGTAGCAAGGTGGACCCACAATGGAGAACCCCAGCCAAAGGGAGGGATTCTCCATCATTTCACAACAGCAAGATTCTCTGGCCTTCCTATAGTGAATGAAAGATTTGGCTGAGCGCCAAATTCTCCATACTCGCTAGCATCGGATTCGCGATGAAGAATCCTAACCAAAATGTTTTGTCTTATAATGGCCAGAATTCTTGAGCCGTTGGGATTCTCTGTTCCTGTTGGCAGCACACCTTGCCTGCAGGTTTCCCAGCAGCGTGGACTGGCTTCAATGGGAAATCCCATTGACAAGTGGCAGCAGTAAAGAATCCTGAATGAACTGAATGGCTCCGTAGGCTGTTTCACAGAGCAATTGGAGTCAACCACATTGCTTTAGGTCTGCGGCACATCTAGATCAGGTAAAGATGAGAGGTTTCTGGTGAACTAGATAATGATAATCAATGACTATCTGGCAGATGGAATACAATGTTGACAAATGTGAGGTTATCCATTTTGGTAGGAATAACAGCAAACGGGATTATTATTTAAACGATAAAATATTAAAGCATGCCGCTGTTCAGAGAGACTTGGGTGTGCTAGTGCATGAGTCACAGAAGGTTGGTTTACAAGTGCAACAGGTGATTAAGAAGGCAAATGGAATTTTGTCCTTCATTGCTAGAGGGATGGAGTTTAAGACTAGGGAGGTTATGTTGCAATTGTATAAGGTGTTAGTGAGGCCACACCTGGAGTATTGTGTTCAGTTTTGGTCTCCTTACTTGAGAAAGGACGTACTGGCGCTGGAGGGTGTGCAGAGGAGATTCACTAGGTTAATCCCAGAGCTGAAGGGGTTGGATTATGAGGAGAGGTTGAGTAGACTGGGACTGTACTCGTTGGAATTTAGAAGGATGAGAGGGGATCTTATAGAAACATTTAAAATTATGAAGGGAATAGATAGGATAGATGCGGGCAGGTTGTTTCCACTGGCGGGTGACAGCAGAACTAGGGGGCATAGCCTCAAAATAAGGGGAAGTAGATTTAGGACTGAGTTTAGGAGGAACTTCTTCACCCAAAGGGTTGTGAATCTATGGAATTCCTTGCCCAGTGAAGCAGTTGAGGCTCCTTCATTACATGTTTTTAAGGTAAAGTGGAGCTGAGTCCACAAAAGATCAGCCATGATCTAATTGAATGGCGGAGCAGGCTCGAGGGGCCAGATGGCCTACTCCTGCTCCTAGTTCTTATGTTCTTATGTTCTTATGTTCTTATGACAGTTGAAACTAGTTTATTCGTCCAGATTTATTGATTGAATTTAAGTTCCGCCAACTGTAATTTGAATCCATGCCCTATGAAGCATTAGCCTTGGCTCAACATAATAATCCAATGAGATTACTGCCATGCCGCCATCTCCTAACAGCACTGTGGGTCTTCCTACAACACATGGACTACAGCGATTCAAGAAGGCAACCCACGCCTACCTGCTCAAGGGCAATGACAATATATGCTGGCCGAGCCGGTAACACCACATCCCATGAAAGAATATATAAAATAGAATATAAATAAGAAAAAAGCATTGTTACGCATGTCTTCAGCTGTCTAATCACCAAGCTCTGGGATTACCCCCTGAACTATCTTCCTCCATTCAGATGGTCAAATTATTTGACCAAACGTGACTTCCGATGGTGGCTATGGAGGAGTAAGTCACACATTTGGTGGCTCCCGCTCTGGTCGGACTTTTGGACCTCTCCCCTAGACTTTTTCCAATTTTAAACGGCAAATTCGAAGGCTGAGGCAATTGGGCACTGTTTCCACACATCGGTGTATGGAAAAAAGGGCCAGAAGTCCACAAAAGTCCACGAATCTATCATCTAGGAAGAAATAGCGAGGCATCTGGATAGAAATTGTCCCATTGGGCAGACGCAGCATGGGTTCATAAAGGGCAGGTCATGCCTAACTAATTTAGTGGAAATTTTTGAGGACATTACTAGTGCAGTAGATAACGGGGAGCCGATGGATGTGGTATATCTGGATTTCCAGAAAGCCTTTGATAAGGTGACACACAAAAGGTTGCTGCATAAGATAAAGATGCATGGCATTAAGGGTAAAGTAGTAGCATGGATAGAGGATTGGTTAATTAATAGAAAGCAAAGAGTGGGGATTAATGGGTGCTTCTCTGGTTGGCAATCAGTAGCTAGTGGTGTCCCTCAGGGATCCGTGTTGGGCCCACAATTGTTCAAAGTTTACATAGATGATTTGGAGTTGGGGACCAAGGGCAATGTGTCCAAGTTTGCAGATGACACTAAGATGAGTGGTAAAGCGAAAAGTGCAGAGGATACTGGAAGTCTGCAGAGGGATTTGGATAGGTTAAGTGAATGGGCTAGGGTCCGGCAGATGGAATACAATGCTTTTTTTTTAAAAAATGTTTTTATTCAGTTTTCATGTTTTATATTGAACAAATTACAAATTGTTAGGAGAGAAAAAAAAACAAACACGCAAAAATTAACATACATATTTACAGGTAAGCATCTTCGTAGTAGTAACTGCGCCCCCCCCCCCCCCCCCCCCTCAACATGTTTATTTAGTTTGGTTTTGGGCCTTAGCTAGCCATCGAACCCCCGTAACGAACCTGTAGCCCCCCCCCCCCCCCCTCCCGCTACCTTCCCCTGACTATTCTTCCTCTTGTACATTGGCCACAAATAGGTCCCGGAACAGTTGCATGAATGGCTCCCACGTTCTGTGGAAGCCGTCGTCCGACCCTCGGATGGCAAATTTGATTTTCTCCATTTGGAGAGATTCCGAGAGGTCGGACAGCCAGTCCGCAGCTCTGGGCGGTGCTGCTGACCGCCAGCCAAACAGGATTCTACGGCGGGCGATCAGGGAGGCAAAGGCAAGGGCGTCCGCCCTCCTCCCCAGGAATAGATCTGGCTGTTCTGAAACCCCGAAGACCGCCACTATTGGGCATGGCTCCACCCTCACTCCCACCACTTTGGACATAACCTCGAAGAAGGCTGTCCAGTACTCCACGAGTCTGGGGCAAGACTAGAACATGTGGGCGTGGTTGGCCGGGCCTCTTTGGCACCGTTCACATCTGTCCTCCACCTCCGGGAAGAACCTACTCATACGGGTTCTTGTTAAGTGGGCTCTATGTACCACTTTTAGTTGCGTCAGGCTGAGCCTTGCGCACGTGGAGGTGGAGTTGACCCTATGCAGTGCTTCGCTCCAGAGTCCCCACCCTATCTCCATCCCCAGGTCGTCCTCCCATTTCCTCCTTGTTGCGTCCAGTACGGTGTCGTCCCTATCTACCAGTCGGTCATACATGTCACTACAGTTCCCTTTCTCTAGGATACTTGCGTCCAGTAGGTCTTCCAGTAGTGTCTGTCATGGCGGTTGTGGGTACGTCCTTGTCTCCTTTCGTAGGAAGTTTTTGAGCTGCAGGTACCGTAGCTCGTTCCCCCCAGCTAGCTGAAATTTCTCTGTCAGTTCGTCCAGTGTTGCGATCCTGTCGTCCGTGTATAGGTCCCTGACTGTCAGTGTCCCCCCGTCCTGCCTCCACCTTTTGAAGGTGGCGTCAGTCAGTGCTGGTGTGAACCTATGGTTGTTGCAGATGGGAGCCCTGTTCGACATTTTGGTCAGGCCAAGTTGCTGCCGCAGTTGGTTCCAGGATTGGAGGGTGGCTGTCACCACTGGGCTGCTGGAGTGTTTTTTGGGTGGGGATGGGAGTGCTGCCGTGGCGAGGGCCCGGAGGGAGGTTCCCATGCAGGAGGCCTCCTCCGCACGCACCCACTCAGCTTCTGGCTCCTGGATCCATCCCCTTACTCGCTCGGCTGTTGCTGCCCAGTGG
Source organism: Scyliorhinus canicula (assembly GCF_902713615.1). Lineage (NCBI taxonomy): Eukaryota > Metazoa > Chordata > Chondrichthyes > Carcharhiniformes > Scyliorhinidae > Scyliorhinus > Scyliorhinus canicula. The sequence continues at coordinate 21,494,001 of NC_052158.1, read as the reverse complement.
TAGAATTGTAGATTCGGGAGGGCTAACCCTCCCCTGGTTTTTGTTTTTTGTAAGACCTTCTTTGGGATCCTAGCATTTTTACCCCCCCATACGAACGCCATGATGAGTTTGTCCAGCGCTTTGAAAAAGGCCTTGGGGATGTAGATCGGAATGGATCTAAACAGGAAGAGGAACCTGGGCAGTACGTTCATTTTGATCGTCTGAACTCTCCCCGCGAGGGAGAGCGGGAGTGTGTTCCATCTTTGCAGGTCCTTTTTAACTTCCTCCGTCAGGCTGGTGAGGTTCCATTTGTGGATCCCTTTCCAGTCATGGGCTATTTGGATCCCCAGGTAGCGGAATTTATGTCGGGCTTGTTTGAACGGCAGCCCCTTTAGTGCTGCCCCCCCCCCACCCCCCTTGCGGGTGTACTGGGAAGATCTCACTTTTGCTCATGTTGAGTTTGTAGCCCGAGAAGGCTCCAAACTCTTTCAGGAGCGCGATGATTCCGTCCATGCTGCTTTGTGGGTCCGAGATATAGAGGAGCAGATCATCCGCATAGAGTGAGACTCTGTGCTCTCTACCTCCCCTTCGGATCCCCCTCCAATTTTTTGCTGCCCTGTAATACAATGTTGACAAATGTGAGGTTATCCATTTTGGTAGGAATAACAGCAAACGGGATTATTATTTAAACGATAAAATATTGAAGCATGCCACTGTGCAGAGAGACTTGGGTGTGCTAGTGAATGAGCCACAGAAGGTTGGTTTACAGGTGCAACAGGTGATTAAGAAGGCAAATGGAATTTTGTCCTTCATTGCTAGAGGGATGGAGTTTAAGACTAGGGAGGTTATGTTGCAATTGTATAAGGTGTTAGTGAGGCCACACCTGGAGTATTGTGTTCAGTTTTGGTCTCCTTACTTGAGAAAGGACGTACTGGCACTGGAGGGTGTGCAGAGGAGATTCACTAGGTTAATCCCAGAGCTGAAGGGGTTGGATTATGAGGAGAGGTTGAGTAGACTGGGACTGTACTCGTTGGAAATTAGAAGGGTGAGGGGGGATCTTATAGAAACATTTGAAATTATGAAGGGAATAGATAGGATAGATGCGGGCAGGTTGTTTCCACTGGCGGGTGAAAGCAGAACTAGGGGACATAGCCTCAAAATGAGGGGAAGTAGATTTAGGACTGAGTTTAGGAGGAACCTCTTCACCCAAAGGATTGTGAATCTATGGAATTCCTTGCCCAGGGAAGCAGTTGAGGCTCCTTCATTACATGTTTTTAAGGCAAAGATAGATAGTTTTTTGAAGAATAAAGGGATTAGGGGTTGTGGTGTTCGGGCCGGAAAGTGGAGCTGAGTCCACAAAAGATCAGCCATGATCTCATTGAATGGCGGAGCAGGCTCGAGGGGCCAGATGGCCTACTCCTGCTCTAGTTCTTATGTTCTTATTAAAAGGGCAGAAACAAGAAGTCAGTCACGAGCTGTGTTGAAGCTGCATCGGGAGACAGTATGGCCGAGGGCTGGACCCCTGGGGTGGCAGCGCAGCGACCAATGGACCCAGTGATGCAGGCCATTTAGGATGATTTTGCCAGGCGGGAATGTTTGGACCCGATTAAAGAATCAATTGATCGGCTAGAGAGCAGACTGGACTCCCAGGACCGGGCGATCCAGAAGGTGGAGAAGGCACTGCTTGAACAAGAGGAGCATCAAACAGCGGTGGAGCTGGAGGTGGGGATGCTTCGGGAACAGCAGAAAAGGCTCCTGGAGAAGATGGAGGACCTTGAGAACCAGTCCCACCGGCAGAACTTAAGAATTGTCGGGCTTCTGGAGAAGGCTGAAGGAGCAGACGCTGGGGCATACATGGCGGGTATGTTCGAAAAGCTGCTGGGGGAGGGGGTATTCCACCGACCATTGGAGGTGGACAGGGCGTACCAAGCGCTTGCTAGGAAGCCACGGGCAGGGGAGTCTCCGAGGGCAATGGTGGTGAGATTCCACAGGTTCCTGGACAAGGAATGCATTCTTCGGTGGGCCAAGCACACGCAGAGTTGTAAGTGGGATAACAGCATCCTGTGGGTGTACCAGGACCTGAGCGTGGAGGTGGCGAGGAAGAAGGCAGGCTTTAACCAAGTCAAGCTATTTGCTTTAAGAAGCAGGTCAAGTTTGGTCAGCTGTATCCGGTGCATCTTTGGGTCACAGATGAGGACCAGCATCACTATTTTGAGTTGCCCAACGAGGTGCTGGACTTTGCGAAAAGAAAGGGACTGGTGGGGTCTGCGAACTCTCAGACTTAGAGACAACTTGTTGGCCTATGTTGGACCCTTTTTTCTGTTTCTCTGTTTGTTTGTTTTTTTCTTTTCTCCCCCAATGGTTTTTGGTGGGTTTTGTGTTTAAATTGGTTATGCCTTCTCTTATTGTTTTGTGTCTGTTTTTGGAGCTCTGTTTATGGAAAAGGGGGGAAATTGATTTTTCATTTTTGGGTTATTTATCTCGGTAGATGTTGGATATGTTCCTTTTGTGGGTTTTTTTTCTGTGTTTTTATTGATGTACACTTTTGCGGGATGGAAACGTGCTTGTTTGAGTTTCGGTGGGTGGTGCTTTTGTTTTTGTGTTTTCTTGCTGCTGGGTGTTTGTTTGGGGATTGTCAGATGAGGGAATTTGTTTGTATGGGCTGGGGGAGGGGAGCGAGGTGGGATGGCTGTGGGAGTGGGCAAGGTGCCAGCAATGGCAAAGGAACTGAAAGGGTTCATGGAGCAGATGGGGGGGGGGGGGGGGGGGGTGGATCCATGGAGATTAAGGCAGCCGAGGGCCATGGAATTTTATTTTTACTCCCATGTACATAAGGTGTATTTCTGGATTAATTTTTAGGTATTGGGTAGGGCTCTATTGGCGGGGGTGGTGGACACGGGGTACTCGGCGATTACGATCTCGGACCACACTCCACACTGGATGGACCTGCAGGTTTGTATGGATGGGAAGCTGTGCCCGCAATGGAGGTTGGATGTAGGGCTATTGGCGGGCGAAGCGGTGTGCGAGAGCCTGAGAAAGTGCATGCTGAACTACCTGCAGGTAAATTATCCGGGGGAGGTCTCAGCAGTGATGGTCTGGGAAGCGCTGAAGGCAATGGCGAGAGGAAAGCTGATCTCGATCTGGGCTCACAGGGACAGGACGGATAGGGCAGAATGAACGGACCGACTGGTAAACGCAATTCTATGAGTTGATAGGAGGTATGCGGAGACTCCAGAAGCAGGGCTTTTGAGGGAACGCCGGAGGCTGCAGGCGGAATTTGGTTTGTTAATCACCGGGAGGACAGTGGAAAAGCTCAGAAAGGTGAAGGGAGTGTTGTATGAGCACGGGGAGAATGCCAACAGGATGCTTGCACAGCAGCTCAGAAAGAGGGAGGCAGCTAGAGAAGTAGGGAAAGTTATTGACAGGGATGGGAACTTAGTTGGGAACTCAGTGGGGGTGAGCATAACTATTCTGGACTTTTATAGCAGGTTGTATAGGTCGGAACCTCCTGTGGGGCCGGAGGGGATGAGGCACTTCTTGGATGGGCTGACTTCTCTGAAGGTGGATGGGGAGCTGGTAGAAGGCCTGGGGGCCCTGATCGGACTGGAGGAGATAGTGGAGGGTCTGAAGGCCATGCAGTCGGGTAAGGACCCGGAACCGGATGGGTACCCAGCTGAGTTCGATAAAAAGTTCTCCGGAATATTGGGGCCGGTGCTGATGAAGGTCTTTAACAAGGCTAAGGAAAGGGGCTCTGCCCCAGATGATGTCACAGGCCATGATCTTGCTCATTTTGAAAAAGAACAAGGACCCGGAGCTCTGTGGGTCTGACAGGCCAATTACCTTGCTAAACGTAGATGCCAAACTTCCGGCCAAAATGTTGTCCTCCAGGATTGAGGACTGTGTACTGGACCTTATAGCGGAGGATCAGACGGGGTTCATTAAGGGCAGGCAGTTGGTGGCTAATATAAGAAGGCTGATAAACGTGATCATGATACCCCCGGAAGGTAGGGAAGTTGAGGTGGTGGTCGCATTGGACACGGAAAAAACCTTTGACCGGGTTGAGTGGGATTATTTATGGCAGGTGCTGGAGCGGTTCGGGTTTGGAAGGGGCTTTATTGACTGGGTTAGGTTGCTGTACCGGGCTTGCAAATGTACAGACAAACAGGACGACTTCGGACTATTTCAGACTGCACCGGGGGACGAGACAGGCATGCCCCCTCTCCCCACTACTGTTAGCGCTAGCGATAGAGCCATTGGCAATTGCTCTGAGGGCCTCAAGGGGCTGGAAGGGGTTGGTCTGGGGGGTTGGGGGAACCACAGAGTCTCGCTGTATGCGGATGACCTACTGGTGTATGTCTCAGACCCAATGGAGGGGATGGAAGAAATTATGGAAATTTTTGGGGAATTCAGCCGGTTTTCAGGGTATAAGCTGAATAAGGGGACGAGCAAAATGTTGTTGGTCCAGGTGAGAGGTCAGGCGAGGCGACTGGGGGAGCTGCCGTTTCGAGTGGTAGGGGACAGTTTCAGGTACCTGGGTATCCAAGTGGCACAGGATTGGGAATACATAAATTGAACTTGGCCCGATTGGTGGATCAGATGAAGGAGGATTCCTGGGACTGAGATGCACTCCCGTTGTCTCAGGTGGGCCGAGTTCAATCGGTAAAAATGACAGTCCTCCCAAGATTCCTATTTGTTTTCCAATTCCTCCCCATCTTCATCCCGAGTCCTTTTTCATGCGGATCAATAAAATTATTGTGGGCTTTGTGTGTGTCGGGTTTCTTGCAAGGGCACAAGTTTGGGGGCATTGGTAACAGTGCCTCTGCCATTCCCGCCGGCACGGTACTCCACCAGTCCAGTGGTGGTGGCGGCCCTGAGAGTCTGGGGGCAGTGGAGGAGACATGTGGAGCAGAGGGGGCATCAGTATGGTCCCCAATCTGCAATAATCACCGGTTTGCCCCAGGGTGGATGGAAGGGGGGGTTCTGAACTTGGTGGAGAGCGGGGATCGAGAGAATGGGGGATTTTTTAATAGAAGAAAGCTTCCCGAGTATGAGAGCGCTGGAGGAGAAGTTTGCATTGGCAGGTGTGAAATGCATTTCGATATTTACAGATGTGGCATTTTCTGCGGAAGCAGGTGGCAACCTTCCCACTCCTGCCGCTCAGGGGGATTTAGGATAGGGTGGTTTCTCGAGGCTGGATAGGAGAGCAGAGCGTCTCGGACATATATAAAGAGCTTATGGGATCGGAGGAGATGCAGACCGAGGAGCTGAAGCAAAAGTCGGAGGAGATGGGGGGGGGGGGGGGGGGGGGGGGTGGAGGCCTCTGGGGGGACATGCTGGGTAGGGTCAATGTGACCACAACATGTGCCAGGCTCAGCTTTGTTCAATTTAAGGTCATTCATCGGGCTCACATGACAGTGGCCCGGATGAGCAGATTCTTTGGGGCGGAAGACAGGTGTGCAAAATGTGCGGGAGGACCAGCGAACCATGTTCACATGTTCTGGCCATGTCCAAAACTGAGGGGATTTTGGCAGGGTTTGCTGACACCATGTCCACAGTATTAAATATGAGGGTGGCAATGAGTCCGGAGGTGTCGATTTTTGGGGTGTCGCAGGATCCGGGAATCCAGGAGGAGAGAGAGGTGGATGTTCTGGCCTTTGCTTCCCTGGTAGCCCAGAGGCACATATTACAAGAATGTAGGGACTCAAAGCCCCGAAATCGGACATCTGTTTTTCGGACATGGCAGGCTTCCTCTGCCTGGAGGTCCCGGGAGGGGGCGCAGAGGCTGCCGTGAAACACGGCTGGTTTCACGGCAGCCTTTACGACTCTCCGCATTTGCAGAGAATCGCGCCCAAGATTGAATTGAAATATTTCAGGATTTCTTGGGACTGGTGATAAAGAACTATCTTAGTGCAAGTGTATTTATGGGTCAGGAAGCACCCAATACAAGCCAACCAGCTGGTTTTTGTCCTGTCAACATTGTGTGATGAAAATGTGGAAGGATAATAATAGAGTTAGACATAGACATAGAATGTACAGTGCAGAAGGAGGCCATTCAGCCCATCGAGTCTGCACCGATCCCCTTAAGTTGTTTCAAAACTATGAGTAAGTCCGATATCAGATTGAGGGATTTGAGCAGAGAGCGATGAAATGAGTAGGGATAAAATCTTGGTTTAATAGGATACAGGGAGTCCACAGAGTAAGAATAAAGTACTTTGGTTTATTTATAATGATGTTGCATACAACTCGTTTTCACGGTCGCTGCTTTAATAGCCGGCTGCATAGCTGAATGGAGTTGCCCCACCCCTCAACAGGGGAGCTCGCACTCTTGCGAGTGGGGAAGATAATCATTCTCACCCTGTTAAATCCCGTGCAGGATATGGCACGGCTACTGTGAAAATCTCGGTATTTGGAAAGGGCCCAAAGGCAAAAGAAGTTGGAGATGTGGTCATATTTGAAGAGGATGGAACAGTGGCGTTTTAAAAGTCATCAATGGTTAGTGGGGATGAAGGTGCTGAAATTGGGCTAAAGTTGAACTGCCAGCTCCTCATTGCTCTCATGTGCATTCTTTAAACACCCCACCCTTATACATATACACACACGCATTAAGGCACTTCCATACACCATTTTTTTCACTGGCACATATAGAATTAGAACAGTTTCTAATTTTTTTCTACAAAAAAGCTCCAGTTCAGAATTCAGAAGACTACAACAGTTCTGTAAATAGATAATTGTTTAAATAATTTTCTCCTTTCTCTAGCTCATTGGCATTTGCCTCTTTTGCTTCCTTTTGCTTATGCTGGTCATCTACGTCTGTATCCTCATTTGTCCCAATCTATCTCGCCGTTCGCAATATGAAAATATACCTGGAAATGGAGAGGGAGAAATACGTTTGCCTCTTGTACCTGCTCCGGGAACTCCAGGAAATGTGGTAAGTATCAATGGAATGTCACATTGTGAGCTAGTGGCATCGATGAAAAACTGAACACACAGCAAGCATGATAAATGCAGCTGAAACCATTAACAATACTCTTAAAATATTGGATGATTTTCCATCCCAGGACTGGGGGGTCTGCGTTTAGAAATTCCATATTGCTCCAGCTCAATTTGATCAAACGTTAATATTATTAATGAGTTTATGATGTTTGTTTTTTTGATGTGATCCTGAAGCAGTAGACCCCCGGCTACTGAAATGCAGCTCTTCAAAAGGGGTAGCCCAGACATGCCTGCCAGTGACTGGTTGAAGACTGTGTAGAAACATGGGAAAAGGAGTAGCTCATTTAGTCCTTTGAGTCTTTTCTCTTATCTGACTCCACATGCCTGCCTTCAATACCTTTGGATAGCTGAGGTTCTGGTTTAAATTTTGGATAGGTGCCAAAATAACAAGGTTGTTGTGGTTGGGGATTTTAATTTCGGTAGAATCATAGAATCATATCAGAAGGGGACTCACTTAGTGCTCGGGGATTGGATAAGGCAGAGTTTGTAAGGTGCATCCAGGAAGCCTTCTTGATGAAATATATAGATAGTGCAACTAGAGAAGGGACAGTACTGGATCTGGTATTGGGGAATGAGCCTGGACAGATGGTTGAGATTTCAGTAGGGGAACATTTTTGGAGTAGTGACAACAATTCCGGAAGTTTTTCGGGTATTTCTGGACAGGGATGTGGGTAACCCTCGCGTTCAGGTCCTAAACTGGGGAAAGGCAATTTACAATAACATTAGACAGGAATTGAAGAAGTTGCATTGGATACGGCTGTTGGATAGTAAATGAACATCAGACATGTGGGAATCTTTCAAGCAAAGTTGATTCGAATTCAGGAAAGTCACGTTCCTGAGAGAATGAAGTATAAGTATGGCAAGCCTGGGATAACACGTGATATTGTGAATCTCGTCAAAAAGAAAAAGGAGACTTTTGTACGGTCTAGAAGGGTGGGAACTGAGTATAAGTAGAAAGGTACTGAAGCGGGAAATGAGGAGGGCTTGGAGGGATCATGAAAGGTCCTTGGCAAGGATTAAGGTGAATCCCAAAACTTTTTATTCATATGTATAATGCAAGTGGGTATCCAGGGCAAGTATTGGACCACTTAAGGGCAGTGGGGGAGGTGGGGGGAGAATCTATGTGTTGAGCCAGAGGAAATGGGCGAGGTACTAAATGAATACTTTGCATCAGTGTTCATCAAAGAAAGGGACTTTGTGAAAGGTGGGGCGCGATTCTCCCATATGGGGAGAAATCGTAAGGCTGGCGTCAAATCCGGGCGGGTTTGACGCCAGCCCCCCCTTCCCGACCGGGAACCGATTCTGGTCCCGGGTCGGGGCCAGCATGCCGACGCCGTAAACTCCGGCATCGCGGGCTTAACGAATTTCGTTAAACCCGCTTGCCAGAGTTAGCGCCGGCTGACGCGTCATATGACGTCAGCCGCGCATGCGCGGATTGGAAGACTCCAACCCGCGCATACGCGGATGACGTCATCGCGCATTTGCGCGAAACCCGCGCATGCGCGGACCGGGATGCCCCTCAGCCACCCCGCGAATGGATACAGCGAGGCGGCGGAGGGACAAAGAGTGCGCGGGCATCGGGCCCGCTGCCCGCTATCGGTGCCCACCGATCCATGCCCCTGATGTATAGATTTATAGATCGGCCCCCTCGGAAAAGATTAACACTTAAGTTAGACATTTGCCCATGAGGGAAAATGTAATTCTAATTGGCACACAAATTTGTTGAGAATGGGAATTCAGTGCAGAGGATGAAGGAATGCTCAGTAGTTGAAACCGGGAACTGGAAATCTATAAATAATCAGATAAATTAAGGTGAAAGAAATATCACACAGAACAATGAGCCAGCTGAGATCCTTGTCTACAATTCCATTGCGGTGAGTTCCTGGGTAACCATGTGTGAAGCAAGTGCCTCCAGTTGAAGGAATCTAAGATTGAAGAGTTGCTGGAGTCAGTGCCCAGCATGTGGGAGGCTGGCGATTTGCTGGAGAACACATTCCTGCAGGTGGTCATTCTGCAGCTATAGAAAATTCAGGAGAATAGCAAGTGGCTAACTGACAGAGTAAGCGACAGGCAGTTCAGGATTTCTCCACATCTTTGTCACTTCCAAAAAGAAACAAGCAGAATTCCAGTGACGAGTGCAGTCCAAGAGCACACGTATAGAACCATGAGGCTAAAGCGTGTCTGGGATGCACAATAAAGTCTAGAAAACCAATGGTCATATGGTACCCAATAATAATATTTATTAGTGTCACAAGTAGGTTTACATTAATGCTGTAATGAAATTACTGTGACAATCACCTAGTTGCTACACTACGGCGCCTGTTCGGGTACATTGAGAGAGGGTTCAGAATGTCCAATTCACCTAACAGCACGTCTTTCACAACTTGTGGGAGGAAGCACCGGAGCACCCCATGGAAACCCCTGCAGACACGTGGAGAACGTGCAGACTCCGCACAATGACCCAAGCCAGGAATCGAACCTGGGTTCCTGGTGCTGTGAAGCAACAGTGCCAATCACTGTGCCATTGTGCCGCCCAATGTGGCAGCAGACAGTCATTTCTGCTGCCAGAGACGTGAATCTAACATGTTGTGTTGCTTTTCTGGTACCAGAGGGCCCACAGCGTTCGGTTGGCCCCAAGTCAAGACCGGGGCAGTAAGAACAGTGGATGGGGAACAAAGATATACCCAAGCCAAGTATACCCAACGGTTGGTCGGTGAACCCGCTTTTCAAGAAAAGATTGATTGATAGTCTAAAGAATTATCTAATCCCAAGAAAGGGGAACAGCTACATGGGAAGGGTTTGAGCAATTACAAAATATTTACAATGTCCACCCGTTGGACGGAGTTGAGGTTTTGGCTGTAATGATCATGAGTCGAGACCGTTGGCAGCTTTCATGTTAAAGCAGCACTTGGGGCTGACGAACAACAGCTAGAAGAGGGGTGGACTGCGGTTAAGCAGTGGTTGCTAAAATACAATCCACCAAAATCTGATTGGGGAAAGATCACCGCTTGTATTCAGAAGGGGACAGTGGAAGTAACAGGATATGAAGAAAGATTCAGAGCAATCTGAAAGGAGCACTCAGGAATGGAACTTCCGGAGGAGCAGGAGATGTGGGACAAAAATATTTTTGGACTGTTGAAGTTTGCCTTTGTTGCTGGTTTGGAAACAGAATTGTCTAATGCATTAAAATTGTTGTTTCCTGATTGGGACCGAGAAGCAATGACATACGCAATATTAATAGACTGATGTGTTCAAATTGACCGGGATAAGAACATAAGAACTAGGAGCAGGACTAAGCCACCTGGCCCTTCGGGCCTGCTCCGACATTCAATGAGATCATGGTTGATCTTTTGTGGACTCAGCTCGACTTTCCCACCTTAAAACCATACCCTTTTTTCCTTTATTCTTCAAAATATGGGAGCTAAAATTTGTGCTCTCCGGACCGGATTAAACCCTAAAGATTTACCATTTTAGTCAACGACTAATGCCCATCTAATTCATAAAAGCAAATTACTGCAGATGCTGGAATCTGAAACCAAAAATGGTGATGCTGGAAAATCTCAGCAGGTCTGGCAGTATCTGTAGGGAGAGAAAAGAGCTAATGTTTTGAGTCCAGGTGACCCTTTGTCAAGGCTAAAAGGCACAGAAAGTGGGAGATATTTATTCTGTGGGGTGAGGGAATTAAAGATGAGTCAGAACCACAGAAACCAAAGGAAAAGAGTGCTAATGGCAGTCTCCAGAGAGAATAATCAAATTTAGTTAGGTCTCTGCCAAGCTAGGAAATATGGCAAAGCGGGAGAAACATATACAGTATTTTTCCTAAGACTGTGCTCGCAAACGCTGAACTAGTTTTGATAGGCTCCAATCAATCTCAAGTAATGTCCAATGTTTGATTCACAAGTTAGCCTCTCAGTAACAGACATTCATTCGAACAAACCGGGAGGTTCCAGCTAAGGAATGCAAATGAGGGGGTCAACCAGAGATAAGAATTCCCTTAAAAATAGGACCTTCTGATCGAGCTTCTTTGTTCCTAAATTCTTGAATCATTCTGTTTATTTGTGTTTCGTGACTTCTTTGGTGCTTCTGCTTTTGTTATGTGATTGATTTTTTAATGTATTGTCTGATATTTTCTTTTCTAAGTTTTATCGAGTTCCTGTTCAAGTGTATACCAGTGAGGAACTAACAATAAAGTTGTACTGTATTTTTGACATCTTCACCAACCGGACTACTGATTCTTATCAGAAGATAAAAATAAGGGTCCCCACACTAGTGCTGGGGAACCCGCTGGCAGAGCCAGTGGGAAACGCCCTGAAAAAGCCACCATAAATGAACTGAGACATTTTTATAGAGAATCGCGCCCAAAGTGTATGTTTGTATGAAAATACCAAAATCCTGTGTAGAAGCTAAGATAAGGGACTAACATGTTGAACAGTGTATTCAACAACTTTAGACACTCTTTCAAGCTGTGTGTCTACCTGTGCTTCGGGAGAACCCCATGTTACTGACACTTCCTGTGTACTTGACATCCCGATGAACACGTGACCATCTGCCCTACATCTTTCCCATGTAAGTTGGTACAACCAGTACTACAGGCATATGGCACTGTAGGACAGCAGTGATAGGTTATAAATGTTTAACAATGTAAGGGCCACAATCTATTTACAAGATGCTGAGCACTGATTTGGGTTACCACACCCAGCGCATAGCGCTTCATGTCCCTTCTTCCCCATCACCACCCTCCTGCCACTTTTTTAAACCGATACAGTCCATATGTTGGCTAGGTCTGAATGTAGTCTTTTAACTTTAAATTTGACCTGCTCAGGCAGACTGAGCATGTGATTGTGCCAATTAGCTGTGCTTGGGATGACCTTGGGTTGCTGTCCTTAGCTGGATAGCATCGGGCAGCTTTGTGGTGTGTCCAGAGGCTGCCGGGTTGTTGCGTTGGCCTCGGGAGAGGCTTCCATTTCCACTGGTGCAGATGGGCACACATTGCAGACTCAGTGTGTTCGACTCTGTAGTTGTTGATGATGCTGGTTCAGGTACAGGCAATAGGTGATACCCATTCCTGACATAGGGAGCACTGTCCTCGGCAACCACATAGCTGTTTGATTGTGGGGGATGGCTGGTTTGCCATGGCCGCATGTGGCTTTGACCCTAATTGTTTAGCCCAGTGTGCAGAGTCCTTGGCCATTGTGGTCATAGCACCTTTTACCCCTTTGCACCGCTTCGGGAGGGTGGGACCCACATTTGTTTCCACTTTTAGCTGCAGAAGGGCCTTAGCGACAGGGATCATGGTTATGGTGTTCCTGGAGAATATTCTGACAAGGACAGGCCCTGTCTTGGCACGTTTTGCAAGTTAAGTAGTGCAGCATAAAAGTCAATGTTACCACAGATACATTTCTGAAGGAGATGCTTTGCTGAGTGTATCGCCCATTCTGCCCACCATTCGAGTGTGGGGAGAGGGGGCTATTTGTGATGTGCGCAGAGTCCTTGAGCTCCCCGAAGATGAACTGCCGAGCATTGTCCATCATTATCCTTTGGGGATGCCATGTGTAGTGAAATGTCCCTTCAGCTTGCCGATGTAAACGTTCTTTTTCAGATTGGGCAGACAGTCGATTTCATACCAACCAGAGTACGGGTCATCCAGGCCCCAGTGCTGTATTCTGTTCCATTCAAAGATATCTTCTACTGTGAGTGACCATGAGAGGACATCATGAATGTGCAGTAGTCCTTTAGTTTGATAAGATTTGAGCATGTTGCACAGTGCACATCTGGACACTTCCCTCTCTATGTCTATATACATGGAGGGCCAGTATGATTCCATTGCCCTGTACCTTTGATACCTTCCAACGCTGGGTGGCATTTGTTGCTAAGTGCAGTACCTCAGTAGAGAAGTAGGGATGGTGAATCACTGGCTATGCAGTATCAGACCATCTTGCATGGTTAACCCCTCTCTCATAGCGGAGAACGTGCGGAGCTCATGGGGAAGCTCCTTTGATGACCCGGCCATCCTTTCACAATGATGTCATGGAACTGCTTTCATGTAATATCCGCCTGTTGGACAACGTTGAATTTGTTAATTATATGGGATGACAGTACTTAAATCATCATGATGTCAATGTACTTCTCACAATCTGCCTGGTCAGTGGTGGGTAAATAAGGCCTGGAGAGGGCATTAGCAGGGTACAGCTCCTCATGTTCCTTGTAGAGGACACTGAGGTCATAGTTTGAGAGTCATGCGCTGCAGTCATGCTGATGAAGTATGAAGACGCTATTTTGAGAATACTGTAGCTATGAGCGGCTGGTAATCAGTTTCAATGTTGGCAGGGCGGCCACAGATAGAGTCGTAAAATTTCTGTCAACCTAACACAAGGAAGGAGGTTTTATTTGATCTGGGCATAACGCATTTCAGTGTCAGTGATACAAAGGCGACTGTTCTGCCATTCTGGACACAGACTGCACCGAGTCTATGCTGGAAGGTACCTGTTCATCGAGGTACAGATGTTCGAGCATCAAAGTATTGTAACACCAGAGGTGTTGAGCCTGCCTGCCTGAGTTTGTTGAATGTAATGGTTGATGCTCCTGCCAGCACCATTTGACATCTTGGTGGAAAAGCTGATGGAGGGGTCCAATCACGTCACTGTAGCAGGGAATGAACTTGAATAAATCATTTGTCATACCAAGAGGTGCTTCACGATGTAATTGTCCTTGGAATGGACATTTATCGTGTAGCCATTGCTTTGTCAGGATCTGGCTTCACACCATCAGCTATCAGCATATAACTCACATACGGAACCTGGCTGACCCTGAATGTGCACTTCAGGCTTCAACTCTTTTGTCCCAATTCTGTCTAGGACCAAAAATTAAAGTGCACCATGTTCTTGCATTGTTCAACCACAGACCAGATTTTCATCGACAATGATTTTGCAGGGCTGTCCTCCAGAGTTACTCCAAACACCTCGCTGCCAGAGGGCATGCGGAGGAAACGGTATCTGCTTAACAGAGTCATAAACGTGGTGAGCTTCATGGATTCTTTATCGAGCAGGATTTGTCAAAATCTGTATTTCAGCTCCAGGATACGGACAACCATGGTGTTGGGCATGTCGGGTATTAGCTGTTCAACAGTTTTTTCATGGGATGAAATGATCTGAGCAAAGCCTTGTTTAGATGAACTGAGTCAATGCAGATTCTGACCGTGTTATCTCTGTTTACCGCAGCTACCATCACTGAAACTCACTCTGTGCCTTGTCAATGCGGTTCTGCCACCCAGTCTTGTACTCTATAATAATCTTTATTGTCACAAGTAGGCTTACATTAACACTGCAATGTAGTCATATGGGGAGGGAAGGTGGCCATAATTAGAAAGGTGCTACTACAGAGAGGAAGGCAGGCAGGGGGTTTGGATCTGCCGAACCTGATGTATTATTACAGGCGGCGAATGTGGAGAAAGTACGGAGCTGGGTCAGAGGAGTTGACTTCCAATGGGTCAGAATGGAGGAGATGTAGGGGGTCGAGATTGAAAGCGCCAGCAGCAGCGCTGCTCCCGACGGTCCCATGGAGATACTCAATGAGTCCGGTGGTAATAGCTTCGTTGAGAATTTGGAGGTAGTTTTGTCAGCACTTTGGGTTGGGGCAGGGTCAAAGGAAATGCCAATTCGTGGGAACCACAGATTTGAGCCAAGGAAATGGGATGGAAATTTTCGGATATGGGAGAGAAAGGAATTAGGACACTAACAGATTTGTTTCTTGGCATTGGTTTTCCAGATTGAAGGAGCTGGGAGCGAAGTATTGGCTGGAGCAGGGTGTAGAGATCTACCATGCGGTTCAAGTGCAGTCTCGCAACACTTTAAAACTCGGTAGAAACTTGAGTCACTCTTCTCGGATGCAAGTAAGAATCTTTTATTGCCTCTGCTGATTACAACGGAGAGAAACTTAAATCTATTCTCAATAAAGCTTGCCAGCAAAAGAATTAAAGAGAAGTAATTTATAAAGAAATTTTGACTTTTAAGAAGAATACAGAAATGGCTTCTTGCTTTAAGTAAAACAACTTGCGCAAACTTCGAGAGTTAGAGTGGAAAAGTGAAAATACAAAAATAAGGATAGTAAGTAGTTAGATCAAACTATAGAGTGATCCGGGATAGAAACTGGCTGTTCTCATGTTTAAGGAAAATGTTATCAGTCTGAAACTATCTGTCCATACCTCTATATCGTCCTAATTGACTTGGGTGAGTTTCAAATATATTTAATTGGATAGTGAACTGTCAATCCTCAATGTGCAGCATAAGTTTTAAATGTTTCATGTTTGAATATTTGTGTGTGCTATGGAATGTGATTTTGTGCTGTAATCAAGTCTGGTTCTTACTAGTTTTCTGCTGACTTTCATTTTATCCATATTCTGAACAATGGTGGCTTCATATTGCTATGGTGCTTATTTCGATCTTGATTACTGGTACAGCTCATTTCTTAATATGAAACTTACTTTGAAATCTGTTCATTCAAACTGTTGGTCTCGACATCAGCACTAGCTACAGGCGCGATCTGTGCTGCCATGACTTTGCAGCAGGAGTTTAAGTATACACTTATCAGGCAACATGTTACCAAAAGGGCAGCAGTGATGATCATCCCGTACACCAGGTATGATTGCCAAGAGCCCCCAAGTAGCCATTTGAACCAGCATCCGAACCTGAGTTGTAGTCGTGAAACTCCGCCCCAATTGCCTGAATCTTTGAGGCCTCCTTCCGAATGTGGGCGGCCGAATCAGTGTTGTTTTCAGAGGAGTCCGGAATATAAGTGCAACACTCTCTTCCTATACTGGCACATGTGCCAGTATAAAGGGATTAAGGTGAAGAATAAAGGGATTAAGGGATTAAGGGTTATGGTGTTCGGGCCGGAAAGTGGAGCTGAGTCCACAAAAGATCAGCCATGATCTCATTGAATGGCGGAGCAGGCTCGAGGGGCCAGATGGCCTACTCCTGCTCCTAGTTCTTATGTTCTTATGTGCCTCCCTTCTCTGCCAGAATAAAATCCACCACCAAGCGATTTTGTAAGGCAATAGTTCGTTCTGCCACTAATTCTGCTGAAATGACCTGAAGCACTTGGCTTCCCTCACTGAGAGCTAATGCGGTTTTGTTGGCTAGTTTCTCGAGTGCAGAGGCCATGTTTATGAGTTCTCACGCTGATTTTGCGTTACCATATGGTGCAAAGGCTTTCATTCAGAACCGTTGCGTTCCGGTAATGCCACGACGGACCGAAGGGCCAGGGGCTGGATCAGAGTCGTAGCCTTCCCAATGTACGGAACCACATAAGCTAAAAAGCAACCGCCTCTCCATTTAGGGTTGCGAACCGTTGACCATTTCTGTGGGCGACCCGGGAGCCATGGATATGCTTTGAGGCCACAGATCCAGTAGATTCAATTTAAATTCCGTGGGGGTGGCAGAGTCGTTATTTGGCCGCACATGCGCACCTGCCCCGTCTCATTGTACCCGTTCCCTAGAAACGGGCCATTGACTTGAAAATTGCAGTGTTATGTTGTAGAATTAGGAGGGGCAGCGATACTGGTTAGTTTTAGATGTAAACCCTCTTTGCCAACAGCAAGGCCCCAATTCTGATCAAAGCATGGGATATACCACCCAGTGAACCCAGTGAGCCCCCAAAATTCTTTGCACCTCGATATTGGCAACTGTACGTCCGTATCTGTACTATTAACAAAGAACCAAACATTCATTGTTCAATATAATTAAGGGGCATTTCCCATAAGGGGATTCTGTTATATACCCGGTACGGGATGTGCGCACACACCTAACAGGAGGAGGCATTTGTTACCTGTGCATATTCGTATTGTAGAGCCAGAAAGGTATTCTTAATGACTGCATGTTTCATATAAGAGCATTTGGTTCCAGAAAGCATATTCATAAAATTCACAATAAAAACGTAGCAGGCTGACATGCGGTGTTGCATCATGCTTCGGCTGGGTAGAGGTCTTCTATTCTTCGGTACCTATCGTAAATATAATCAATGATTCAAGCGTTATTTTAACTGCGTCCAATGTTTCCAGTGTCCCACGCCTTTTATGTCTACGCATACGCAAGTGTGCCCACTGATGTGGACTGGGTGGGGTCCTGTCCACCTAGGAGCAAACCCTGGTTTTTCAGGCAGGACCTTGACCATTACTTTTGAGCCAGCGGGGGGAGTATTAACATAGAATTTACAGTGCAGAAGGAGGCCATTTGGCCCATTGAGTCTGCACTGACTCTTGGAAAGAGCACCCTATCCAAGGTCAACACCTCCACCCTATCCCCATAACCCCATAACCCAGTAACCCAGTAACCCCACCCAACACTAAGGGCAATTTTGGACACTAAGGGCAATTTATCATGGCTAATCCACCTAACCTGCACATCTTTGTGACTGTGGGAGGAAACCGGAGCACCCGGAGGAAACCCACGCATACACGGGGAGGATGTGCAGACTCCGCACAGACAGTGACCCAAGCCGGAATCGAACCTGGGACCCTGGAGCTGTGAAGCGATTGTGCTATCCACAATGCTGCCGTGCTGCCAGTTTGCTGCCAGTTCTAAATTCTTATCCTTAGTTTCTTGTTTGTGCTTGTTGCCGCATATCTTTCAATTGGTTGCTGAGGTCAAATATGTAATTGCGCATTCTTTCCCACTTGGAAGGCAAAGGATTCAAACTTTTCAACCACCTCAAGGCGCACTAAGTTTAACAGTGTGCACGCTTATACCTTTTTAAAATTTATCAGAGAGGCCGGAACCACAGTAGATGCTACATTCTTTTTCAGATGTGGTCCAGTCATCCGCGGTGTTTTAATCAAAGACAAGAGGATCGATGTGTGAAGTCGCTGTGTCACCTCGGACAGCTCCTGCCACCATGTCGAAGTTGCTGGGTTTCAGAGACTGATGACAAAGGGTTAACAAGTTAAATGGGTTATTCAACAATCTCAGCAGCTCTTACATGCTTTGTGTCTACCCGTGCTGCGGGAAAACTTCCGCGTTACTGACACATCACTTCCAGTGTACATGTCATCCTGATGTACACATGACCAGCTGGTCTTCAACCTGCACATGTATCGTCCCTTTCTTAACCTCACTATGTTCCACAGGGCCAAGAAACCAATAAAGTACATTATGGTTGTGATGTAAGAAGTAGGCCACCAATTTGCAGATAGCAGGATCCTAAAGGCAGCAATGTGTAATAACCAGAATATTTCTATTTTAGTGATGTTTGTTGAAGGATAAATCAGTTTAGCTCAGTTGGCTAGACAGCTGGTTTGTGATGCAGAGTGAGGCTAACAGCACAGTTCAATTCCTGTGCTGGCTGAGGTCATTCACAACCTTGCCCTTTGCCTGAGGTGTGGTGATCCTCAGGTTAAATCACCACCAGTCAGCTCGCCCCTTTGGTCATCTGGGATTGTGGCGACTTTACCTTAGTGTCCAGAACACTAGGGAGAACGCTCCTTCTATTCTTCAACAAAGTGCCTGGTCTTTCTGAGGTAATAGATGCAGTTTTCCAATAGCAATGTGGTGTATTGGCCTAGATTTTGTGCTCACATTTCTGCCATGAAATTGGAAACCACAGTAGCCATCTGGGATGGCCACTTACAACCAGGAACAGAGAAACGCGCAAAGCACACTGGGTAAAATGGACAGAGCAAGGTTCAGGCAGGCTCAGAACCTGAAATGTATATTTGTGAGTGAGGAGTCCAGACGGTATCGAAACTCCAACCAATTAGCATTTTGATGGACCGATTAGCCCATCTCCACCAAGACAAAGGACTGACACTCAAGCGACCGGTACAGTCGCAGACATTTCGGCGCCACTCCCTGTTCTATGGAAGCGTAAACAACAGGGTCAGTGACCGCTTGGGACACGCCCAGCCATCCAGACACCCGCTTATTTATTGGTTCGAAATCGAACAGAGTAATCGGGGATCACCCAATTAGTGGGGTCCAAACTCAAGGACCGCCCAAAAGAGCGCAAAAACCCCCAAGTATAAGAAGAGAGTCCACCATGCATTCATCCTCTTTTGGACCTGGTGCCCCGGCTACGGCCATCTCCAATCGCAGCACTACCAGAAGCAAGTCCAAGTTCAACGCTCGCTACCGGACGGATGAGCCTAGCTGAGCAGCAGTTACTTCTACAGACTCAATAGATCCAGAATCGAACAGCGGCCTCTGTCCCTCTGACCTAAGCCGGGTGCCTGAAGGTTGTACAGGTTGTTTTAGTCGATAGGTGTAGTTTAACTGGTAGTTTTTATGTTGTATGATCAATTGTGTGTGTAAATAAAGTTCCCTTGACCTTGAATTAACTAACTGGTGTTTGGCTCTTTGATCGATAGCTTGTTGAACCTTGTGGTGGTATCATTTTATACCTGGCAAATCTGTGCATTAGAATATAGTACCAAAAGAAAGGAGGGCAAACTCACTGATTGCCATAGTTACAGCAGAGCCACAGAAAAGGCGACACCACGACTATTTGATTCGCGTGAGAATGCTGCCCACTGAGCCTTGGTTGGCACGGAAACAGGAAACTAGATGGTATGAGAACTAAGCAGGCACTTTTCAGAAGGGGAAATGGAGGTTTGAATGTGGAACTAATGCAGTAAGAATAAACTATTCAGCCCACATATTTTTATTTTCATGTGGTTTTTATTTGCAGTTAATAACCTCAGCCAGAGAAAAGAATCTGACAGCTTGAATCTCAGTATGAAGCACTTCTCATTTAATAATAATTTAGATAAGCTCTTAAAACACCACAGCATACCAGGCGATGGACCAAGTGCTGGAAAATGGGATGAGAATTGTTACGTGCTTCATGGCCAGCACAGCCATGATGGGCTAAAGGGCTTCTTTCTGTGCTGCAAAACTCTTTGGTTCTGAATCTATGAATAAAACAATTTGTCACAGAGTCTGATCACAAGTAATGGAAATACAATATATTTTAAAAGAAATTCTTACACTAAATGTGTATGGGTGGCATGATAGCAAAGTAGTTAGCATTGTTGCTTCACAGCTCCAGGGTCCCAGGTTCGATTCCCAGCTTGGGTGACTGTGCGGAGTCTGCATGTTCTCACAGTGTCTGCATGGGTTTTCTCTGGGTGCTCCGATTTCCTCCCACAAGTCTCGAAAGGTGTACTGTTGGGTGAATTGGACATTCTGAATTCTCCCTCTGTGTACCCGAACAGGAGCCGGAATGTGGCGACTAAGGACTTTTCATAGTAACTTGAAATGAAAATGAAATGAAATGAAAATCGCTTATTGTCACAAGCAGGCTTCAAATGAAGTTCCTGAGAAAAACCCCTAGTCGCCACATTCCAGCACCTGTTCGGTGAGCCTGTTACGGGAATTGAACCGTGCGGCTGGCCTGTCTTGGTCTGCTTTCAATGCCAGCGATTTAGCCCTGTGCTAAACAGCCCCCCATTGCAGCGTTAATGTAAGCCTAGCGTGAAAATAAAGATAAAGATTATTATTTGCACAAAATTATTTCAAGCACTTTCAAGAAAGGAGATGTTTGAACTGTCATCACCCTGGCCATCTTCACTACCACATTACAGCCCCCACCATCCCCACCCCACCAGTGAATT
Organism: Scyliorhinus canicula; assembly: GCF_902713615.1. NCBI lineage: Eukaryota > Metazoa > Chordata > Chondrichthyes > Carcharhiniformes > Scyliorhinidae > Scyliorhinus > Scyliorhinus canicula. The sequence continues at coordinate 21,473,429 of NC_052158.1, read as the reverse complement.
AAAACTGGAAAAAAAAACATGAGTGCCCAAGAATTGTAGGATCTAATTGTGTTTTTCAAGCAGTGCTCCCCGTCAGTTGGAAACTTCCCTCTCCCAACCACACAGCCAATCGGTCCCGGTAGAGCCCATTTACCAAGGGAGCATCATGCTGTATCTAACCCCGTGCTATAGCTGTATTGGAGTGTTTGATGGGGACAGTGTAGCGGGAGCTTTACACTGTATCTAACCCCGTGCTGTAGCTGTACTGGAGTGTTTGATTGTACAGTGCATGGGAGTTTTGCTCTGTACCTAATATCGAACCCATGTTGTACCTATCCTGGGAATGTTTGATGAGGGCTATGTGGAGGGAGCTTTATTCTGGATCTAACCCCATGCTGTACCTGCCCTGGGAGTGTTTGATGGGGACAGTGTAGAGGGAGCTTCACTCTGTATCTCACCCTGTGCTGTACCTGTCCTGGGGGGTTTGATGGGGTCAGTGTAGGGGGAGCTTTACTCTGTATCTAACCCAGAGCTGTACCTCTCCTGGGTGTTTGATGGGGTCAGTGTAGTGGGAGCTTTACTCTGTATCTAACCCTGTGCTACACCTGTCCTGGGAGTGTTTGATGGGGACAGTGTAGAGGGAGCTTTACTCTGTATCTAAATCTCTGCTGTACCTGTCCTGGGGGTGTTTGATGGGGTCAGTGTAGTGGGAGCTTTACTCTGTATCTAACCCTGTGCTGCACCTGTCCTGGGAGTGTTTGATGGGGACAGTGTAGAGGGAGCTTTACTCTGTATCTAACTCTCTGCTGTACCTACCCTGAGACTGTTTATGGGTGCAGTGTAGAGTGAGAGATTTATTCTAATTCTAACATTGTACTGTACTGTCCTGGGAATGTTTGATTGGCCATTGTAGAGAGAACTTTGTTCTGTATCCACCCATGCCAATCCTGCACTGGGAGTGTTTGATGGGGAAGTATAGACTGAGCTTTACTCTGCAACTAACCCTATGCTGTTGCTGTCCTGGGAATGTTTAATCATAGAATTTACAGTGCAGAAGGAGGCCATTCGGCCCATCGAGTCTGCACTGGCTCTTGGAAAGAGCACCCTATCCAAGGTCAACACCTCCACCCTATCCCCATAACGCAGTAACCCCACCCAACACTAAGGGCAATTTTGGACACTAAGGGCAATTTATCATGGCCAATCCACTTAACCTGCACATCTTTGTGACTGTGGGAGGAAACAGGAGCACCTGGAGGAAACCCATGCACACACGGGGAGGATGTGCAGACTCCGCACAGGCAGTGACCCAAGCCGGAATCGAACCTGGAGCTGTGAAGCGATTGTGCTAGCCACAATGCTACCGTGCTGCCAGTTTGCTGCCAGTTCTAAATTCTTATCCTTAGTTTCGTGTCTAGATCGTGCTTGTTGGCGCATGTCTTTCAATTGGTTGCTGAGGTCAAATATGTAATTGCGCATTCTGTCCCACTTGGAAGGCAAAGGATTCAAACTTTTCAACCACCTCAGGGCGCACTAAGTTTAACAGTGTGCACACTTATACCTTTTAAAATTTATCAGAGAGGCCGGAACCACAGTAGATGCTACATTCTTTTTCAGATGTGGTCCAGTCATCCGCGGTGTTTTAATCAAAGACAAGAGGATCGATGTGTGAAGTCGCTGTGTCACCCTCGGACAGCTCCTGCCACCATGTCGAAGTTGCTGGGTTTTAGAGACTGATGACAAAGGGTTAACAAGTTAAATGGGTTATTCAACAATCTCAGCAGCTCTTACATGCTTTGTGTCTACCCGTGCTGCGGGAAAACTTCCGCGTTACTGACACATCACTTCCACTGTACACGTCATCCTGATATACACATGACCAGCTGGTTTTCAACCTGCACATGTATCGTCCCTTTCATGCAGATTCCGGCTTGGGTCACTGTCTGTGCGGAGCCTGCACAGTAATCTGGGGAAAATCCCATCTGACCCAGGAGACTTATCTACCTTAATATCTTTTAAAAGACCCAATACTTCCTCATTTCCAGTGTCAACATGACCCAGACTGTCCACGCACTCGACTCAAGAATAATCTTCCACAAAGTACTTTTCTTTGGTGAACACTGATGCAAAGTACTCAGTTAGTATCTCATTCATTTCCTCTGGCTCAACACATAGATTCCCCAACTGTCCTTAAGGTGTCCAATCCTTTCCCTGGCCACCCTCTTGCTTTTTACATATGAATAAAAAGCTTGGGATTTACCTCAATACTACTTGCCAAGGACTTTCCATTACCCCTCCGAGCCCAACTAATTTCCTGCTTCAGCACCTTCCTACTTTCTTTATACCCCTCAAGGATTTTGACTGTCCCCACCCTTCTTGACTGTACAAAAGCATTTTTTTTTTTGCTTTTTGACGAGGTTCACAATATCCCTCATTATTCAAGGCTCCCTGAGGGCAGCACGGTGGCCTAGTGGTTAGCACAACCGCCTCACGGTGCTGAGGTCCCAGGTTCGATCCCGGCTCTGGGTCACTGTCCATGTGGAGTTCGCACATTCTCCCCATGTCTGTGTGGGTTTCGCCCCCACAACCCAAAAATGTGCAGGGTCGGTGGATTGGCCACGCTAAATTGCCCCTTAATTGGAAAAAATAATTGGGTAATCTAAATTTATAAAAAAAAAAATTTTAAATTATTCAAGGCTCCCTAAACTTCCCATATTTATCCGTCATTCCCTCAGGAACCTGACTTTCCTGAATCCTAATCAACTGTCGCTTGAAAGACTCCCACATGTCAAATGTAGATTTACCATCCAATAGCAGCACCCAATCCAATTTCCTCAATTCTTGTCTCATGTTATTGTAATTTGCCTTTCCACAGTTTAGCACCATAACGCGAGGATTACCTTCATCCCTGTCTAAAAGTACCCTAAAACGTACAGAAATGTGGCAGCGCGGGAGCACAAGGTCCCAGGGTCCCAGGTTCGATTCCCCGCTGGATCACTGTGTGGAGTCTGCATGTTCTCCCCGTGTCTGCGTGGTTTTCCTCCGGGTGCTCCGGTTTCCTCCCACAGTCCAAAGACGTGCAGGGTAGGTGGATTGCCCATGATAAATTGCACTTAGTGGGTAAATGGTTAGGAGGGATTATTAGGTTATGGGGATATGGTGGAAGTGAGGCTTGAGTGGGTTGGTGCAGACTCAATGTGCGAACGGCCTCCTTCTGCACTGTATGTTCTATTTATGTACTCCCAATAAGTTTCCCCACTGAAACCTCAATCACCTGTACGGGCTCATTCCCCAATATCAGATCCTGTACTGCCCCTTCCCCAGATGGATTATCTACATATTGCATCAATAAACCCTCCTGGATGCATCTTCCAAACTCTACCATATCCAAGCCCCTAGCACTAAGTGTATCCCAGTCAATATTTGGAAAATTAAATGCCCCTACCACAATAACACTGTTACGTTTTCACCCATCCAAAATCTCTCTATCTGCTCCCCTGTCTCTTACGAGCATTTGGGAGGCCTGTAATTAAACACCCAACATTGTGAATGCCCCCTTTCTGTTCCTGAGGTCTATCCAGATTGCCTGATTGTTTGAGCCCTCAGAGGTGTCCTCCCGCAGTACGGCTATGATATCCCCTTAACCCGTAATGTTACTCCGCCAGCCCTTTTACATCCCCCTCCTTCTCTCCAATACATTCCCAAGTCAGGATGGTGTGTGACTCTGAGGGGAACCTCCAGGTGGTGGTTTTCCCACGTACCTGCTTCCCCTGTCCTTCTGGATGGTAGTGCTTGTGGATTTGGAGTGAATGCCTGAGGAACCTTGGTGAGTTACTGCAGTGTATTTTGTAGATGGTACACACGGCTGCTAATCTGTATCAGTCAATGTTGGTGGAAGGGGTGCCAGTCAAATGGGCTGCTTTGTCCTGGATGGTGTCAAACCTCTTGTGTTGCTGGAGTTGCACTTCCAGGAAAGTGGGGAGTATGCCATGACACTCCAGACACGTCTTTGCAAATGATGGACAAGCTTTGAGGAATCAGGTGAGTTACTTGCCGCAGGATTCCTATCCTCTGACTTGCTCTCTTGTAGCCATAATATTTATGTCGCCAGTGCAGTTCAGTTTCTGGTTATTGGTAACCCCCCCAGATGTCCAGGGGGGATTCAGTGCTGGCAGTGCCATTGATGTCAAGGGGCAATGGTTTGATTCTCTCTTATTGGAGATGGCCGTTGGCTGGCAATTGTGTGGTGCAAATGATACTTGCCACTTGTCAACCCAGCCTGGGCACTTGGTGATAATAATTGTTAAATTTATACTTCAACCTGTGACTTTGCTTTGCCAACAGAGACACGTTCTGAAACTTTTGAAATAAGAAGACACCCAGCCTCGCCACAACCAGTGGTTGGAAATGAAAGTCAATGTGATGATTCACCAAGAGACAGCAGTTTCAACTGAAGGCACTGAAGTGTAATTCAGCATCGCTAATTAAAATTTTTCTTTGCAATTTCATACAATTCAGCATCCGCATTAAATAAGTCAACATGTAAAAATTCAAAGGTAAATGTTCTCCCTCTGGCCCCTTTTGAGATGGGGATGTGCAATTTTATAAAAAACACTCTTGAGTACTGTGATGGGAAATGTACTCTTAATTCATTCATTTGTTCCATTTCAGATTCCCTACTCTGAAATGCAATTGTCACTTTATAGAAATTATACACTTAACTCATGTGTGCCCCCTCGGAAAAGATTGACACTTAAGTTAGACATTTGCCCATGAGGGAAAATGTAATTCTAATTGTCACACAAATTTGTTGAGAATGGGAATTCAGTGCAGAGGATGAAGGAATGCTCAGTAATTGAAACCGGGAACTGTAAATCTATAAATAATCAGATAAATTAAGGTGAAAGAAATATCACGCAGAACAATGAGTCAGCTGAGATCCTTGTCTACAGTTCCTGTGCGGTGAGTTCCTGGGTAACCATGTGTGAAGCAAGTGCCTCCAGTTGAAGGAATCTAAGATTGAAGAGTGGCTGGAGTCAGTGCCCGGCATGTGGGAGGCTGGCGATTTGCTGGAGAACACATTCCTGCAGGTGGTCATTCTGCAGCTATAGAAAATTCAGGAGAATAGCAAGTGGCTAACTGACAGAGTAAGCGACAGGCAGTTCAGGATTTCTCCACATCCTTTGTCACTTCCAAAAAGAAACAAGCAGAATTCCAGTGACGAGTGCAGTCCAAGAGCACACGTATAGAACCATGAGGCTAAAGCGTGTCTGGGATGCACAATAAAGTCTAGAAAACCAATGGTCATATGGTACCCATAATAATCTTTATTAGTGTTACAAGTAGGTTTACATTAATGCTGCAATGAAATTACTGTGACAATCACCTAGTTGCTACACTACGGCGCCTGTTCGGGTACTTTGCGGGAGGGTTCAGAATGTCCAATTCACCTAACAGCACGTCTTTCATGACTTGTGGGAGGAAACCGGAGCAGCCGGTGGAAACCCCTGCAGACACAGGGAGAACATGCAGACTCCGCACAATGACCCAAGCCAGGAATCGAACCTGGGTTCCTGGTGCTGTGAAGCAACAGTGCTAATCACTGTGCTATTGTGCCGCGCAATGTGGCAGCAGACTGTCATTTCTGCTGCCAAAGTCATGAGTCTAACATGTTGTGTTGCTTTTCTGGTAACAGAGGGCCCACAGCGTTCGGTTGGCCCCAAGTCAAGACCGGGGCAGTAAGAACAGTGGACGAGGAACAAAGAAATACCCAAGCAAAGTATACCCAACCGTTTGGTCGGTGAACCAGCTTTTCAAGGAAAGATTGATTGATAGTCTAAAGAATTACCTAATCCCAAGAAAGGGGAACAGCTACATGGGAAGGGTTTGAGCAATTACAAAATATTTACAATGTCCACCCGTTGGACAGAGTTGAGGTTTGGCTGTAATGATCGTGAGTCGAGACCGTTGGCAGCTTTCATGTTAAAGCAGCACTTGGGGCTGACGAACAACAGCTAGAAGAGGGGTGGACTGCGGTTAAGCAGTGGTTGCTAAAATACAATACACCAAAATCTGATTGGGGAAAGATCACCGCTTGTATTCAGAAGGGGACAGTGGAAGTAACAGGATATGAAGAAAGATTCAGAGCAATCTGAAAGGAGCACTCAGGAATGGAACTTCCGGAGGGGCAGGAGATGTGGGACACAAATATTTTGGACTGTTGAAGTTTGCCTTTGTTGCTGGTTTGGAAACAGAATTGTCTAATGCATTAAAACTGTTGTTTTCCTGATTGGACCGAGAAGCAATGACATACGCAATATTAATAGACTGATGTGTTCAAATTGACCGGGTGAGAACATAAGAACTAGGAGCAGGACTAAGCCACCTGGCCCTTCGGGCCTGCTCCGACATTCAATGAGATCATGGCTGATCTTTTGTGGACTCAGATCGACTTTCCCACCTGAAAACCATACCCTTTATTCCTTATTCTTCAAAATATGGGAGCTAAAATTTGTGCTCTCCGGACGGATGAAACCCTAAAATTTACCATTTTAGTCAACGACTAATGCCCATCTAATTCATAAAAGCAAATTACTGCAGATGCTGGAATCTGAAACCAAAAAAGATGATGCTGGAAAATCTCAGCAGGTCTGGCAGTATCTGTAGGGAGAGAAAAGAGCTAATGTTTTGAGTCCAGGTGATTCCTTTGTCAAGGCTAAAAGGCACAGAAAGTGGGAGATATTTATTCTGTGGGGTGAGGGAATTAAAGATGAGTCAGAGCCACAGTAAACCATAAGGAAAAGAGTGCTATGGCGTCCCCAGAGAGGAATAATCAAATTTAGTTAGGTCTCTGCCAAGCTAGGAATATGGCAAAGCGGGAGAAACATATACAGTATTTTTCCTAAGACTGTGCTCGCAAGCGCTGAGCTAGTTTTGATATGCATCCAATCAATCTCAAGTAATGTCCAATATTTGATTCACAAGTTATCCTCTCAGTGACAGACATTCATTCGAACAAACTGGGAGGTTCCAGCTGAGGATTGCAAATGAGGGGGTCAACCAGAGATAAGAATTCTCTTAAAAATAGGACCTTCTGATCGAGCTTCTTTATTCCTAATTCTTGAATCATTCTGTTTATTTGTGTTTCGTGACTTTCTTTGGTGCTTCTGCTTTTGTTACGTGATTGATTTTTTAATGTATTGTCTGATATTTTCTTTTCTAAGTTTTATCGAGTTCCTGTTCAAGTGTATACCAGTGGAGGAACTAACAATGAAGTTGTACTGTATTTTTGACATCTTCACCAACCGGACTACGATTCTTATCAGAAGATAAAAATAAGGGTCCCCACACTAGTGCTGGGGAACCCGCTGGCAGAGCCAGTGGGAACGCCCTGAAAAAGCCACCATAAATGAACTTAGACATTTTTACAGAGAATCGCGCCCAAAGTGTATGTTTGTATGAAAATACCAAAATCCTGTGTAGAAGCTAAGATAAGGGACTAACATGTTGAACAGTGTATTCAACAACTTTAGACACTCTTTCAAGCTGTGTGTCTACCTGTGCTTCGGGAGAACCCCATGTTTACTGACACTTCCTGTGTACTTGACATCCCGATGAACACGTGACCATCTGCCCTACATCTTTCCCATGTAAGTTGGTACAACCAGTACTACAGGCATATGGCACTGTAGGACAGCAGTGATAGGTTATAAATGTTTTACAATGTAAGGGCCACAATCTATTACAAGATGCTGAGCACTGATTTGGGTTACCACACCCAGCGCATAGCGCTTCATGTCCCTTCTTCCCCATCACCACCCTCCTGCCACTTTTTTAAACCGATACAGTCCATAGTGTTGGCTAGGTCTGAATGTAGTCTTTTAACTTTAAATTTGACCTGCTCAGGCAGACTGAGCATGTGATTGTGCCAATTAGCTGTGCTTGGGATGACCTTGGGTTGCTGTCCTTAGCTGGATGGCATCGGACAGCCTTGTGGTGTGTCCAGAGGCTGCCGGGTTGTTGCGTTGGCCTCGGGAGAGGCTTCCATTTCCACTGGTGCAGATGGGCACACATTGCAGACTCAGTGTGTTGGACTCTGTTGTTGTTGATGATGCTGGTTCAGGTACAGGCAATAGGTGATACCCATTCCTGACATAGGGAGCACTGTCCTCGGCAACCACATAGCTGTTTGATTGTGGGGGATGGCTGGTTTGCCATGGCCGCATGTGGCTTAGACCCTAATTGTTTAGCCCAGTGTGCAGAGTCCTTGGCCATTGTGGTCATAGCACCTTTTACCCCTTTGCACCGCTTCGGGAGGGTGGGACCCACATTTGTTTCCACTTTTAGCTGCAGAAGGGCCTTAGCGACAGGGATCATGGTTATGGTGTTCCTGGAGAATATTCTGACAAGGACAGGCCCTGTCTTGGCACTTTTGCAAGTTAAGTAGTGCAGCATAAAAGTCAATGTTACCACGGATACATTTCTGAAGGAGATGCTTTGCTGAGTGTATCGCCCATTCTGCCCACCATTCGAGTGTGGGGAGAGGGGGCTATTTGTGATGTGCGCAGAGTCCTTGAGCTCCCCGAAGATGACTGCCGAGCATTGTCCATCATTATCCTTTGGGGATGCCATGTGTAGTGAAATGTCCCTTCAGCTTGCCGATGTAACGTTCTTTTTCAGATTGGGCAGACAGTCGATTTCATACCAACCAGAGTACGGGTCATCCAGGCCCCAGTGCTGTATTCTGTTCCATTCAAAGATATCTCTACTGTGAGTGACCATGAAGGACATCATGAATGTGCAGTAGTCCTTTAGTTTGATAAGATTTGAGCACGTTGCACAGTGCACATCTGGACACTTCCCTCTCTATGTCTACATACATGGAGGGCCAGTATGATTCCATTGCCCTGTACCTTTGATACCTTCCAACGCTGGGTGGCATTTGTTGCTAAGTGCAGTACCTCAGTAGAGAAGTAGGGATGGTGAATCACTGGCTATGCAGTATCAGACCATCTTGCATGGTTAACCCCTCTCTCATAGCGGAGAACGTGCGGAGCTCATGGGGAAGCTCCTTTGATGACCGGCCATCCTTTCACAATGATGTCATGGAACTGCTTTCATGTAATATCCGCCTGTTGGACAACGTTGAGTTTGTTAATTATATGGGATGACAGTACTTAAATCATCATGATGTCAATGTACTTCTCACAATCTGCCTGGTCAGTGGTGGGTAAATAAGGCCTGGAGAGTGCATTAGCAGGGTACAGCTCCTCATGTTCCTGTAGAGGACACTTGAGGTCATAGTTTGAGAGTCATGCGCTGCAGTCATGCTGATGAAGTATGAAGACGCTATTTTGAGAATACTGTTGCTATGAGCGGCTGGTAATCAGTTTCAATGTTGGCAGGGCGGCCACAGATAGAGTCGTAAAATTTCTGTCAACCTAACACAAGGAAGGAGGTTTTATTTGATCTGGGCATAACGCATTTCAGTGTCAGTGATACAAAGGCGACTGTTCTGCCATTCTGGACACAGACTGCACCGAGTCTATGCTGGAAGGTACCTGTTCATCGAGGTACAGATGTTCGAGCATCAAAGTATTGTAACACCAGAGGTGTTGAGCCTGCCTGCCTGAGTTTGTTGAATGTAATGGTTGATGCTCCTGCCAGCACCATTGACATCTTGGTGGAAAAGCTGATGGAGGGGTCCAATCACGTCACTGTAGCAGGGAATGAACTTGAATAAATCATTTGTCATACCAAGAGGTGCTGCAACGATGTAATTGTCCTTGGAATGGACATTTATCGTGTAGCCATTGCTTTGTCAGGATCTGGCTTCACACCATCAGCTATCAGCATATAACTCACATACGGAACCTGGCTGACCCTGAATGTGCACTTCAGGCTTCAACTCTTTTGTCCCAATTCTGTCTAGGACCAAAAATTAAAGTGCACCATGTTCTTGCATTGTTCAACCACAGACCAGATTTTCATCGACAATGCTTTTGCAGGGCTGTCCTCCAGAGTTACTCCAAACACCTCGCTGCCAGAGGGCATGCGGAGGAAACGGTATCTGCTTACCGGAGTCATAAACGTGGTGAGCTTCATGGATTCTTTATCGAGCAGGATTTGTCAAAATCTGTATTTCAGCTCCAGGATACGGACAACCATGGTGTGGGCATGTCGGGTATTAGCTGTTCAACAGTTTTTTCATGGGATGAAATGATCTGAGCAAAGCCTTGTTTAGATGAACTTGAGTCATGCAGATTCTGACCGTGTTATCTCTCTTTACCGCAGCTACCATCACTGAAACTCACTCGGTGCCTTGTCAATGCAGCTTCTGCCACCCAGTCTTGTACTCTATAATAATCTTTATTGTCACAAGTAGGCTTACATTAACACTGCAATGTAGTCATATGGGGAGGGAAGGTGGCCATAATTAGAAAGGTGCTACTACAGAGAGGAAGGCAGGCAGGGGGTTTGGATCTGCCGAACCTGATGTATTATTACAGGCGGCGAATGTGGAGAAAGTACGGAGCTGGGTCAGAGGAGTTGACTTCCAATGGGTCAGAATGGAGGAGATGTAGGGGGTCGAGATTGAAAGCACCAGCAGCAGCGCTGCTCCCGACGGTCCCATGGAGATACTCAATGAGTCCGGTAGTAATAGCTTCGTTGAGAATTTGGAGGTAGTTTTGTCAGCACTTTGGGTTGGGGCAGGGTCAAAGGAAATGCCAATTCGTGGGAACCACAGATTTGAGCCAAGGAAATGGGATGGAAATTTTCGGATATGGGAGAGAAAGGAATTAGGACACTAACAGATTTGATTTCTTGGCATTGGTTTTCCAGATTGAAGGAGCTGGGAGCGAAGTATTGGCTGGAGCAGGGTGTAGAGATCTACCATGCGGTTCAAGTGCAGTCTCGCAACACTTTAAACTCGGTAGAAACTTGAGTCACACTTCTCGGATGCAAGTAAGAATCTTTTATTGCCTCTGCTGATTACAACTGAGAGAAACTTAAATCTATTCTCAATAAAGCTTGCCAGCAAAAGAATTAAAGAGAAGTAATTTATAAAGAAATTTTGACTTTTAAGAAGAATACAGAAATGGCTTCTTGCTTTAAGTAAAACAACTTGCGCAAACTTCGAGAGTTAGAGTGGAAAAGTGAAAATACAAAATAAGGATAGTAAGTAGTTAGATCAAACTATAGAGTGATTCCGGGATAGAAACTGGCTGTTCGAACTCTCATGTTTAAGGAAATGTTATCAGTCTGAAGCTATCTGTCCATACCTCTATATCGTCCTAATTGATTTGGGTGAGTTTCAAATATATTTAATTGGATAGTGAACTGTCAATCCTCAATGTGCAGCATAAGTTTTAAATGTTTCATGTTTTGAATATTTGTGTGTGCTATGGAATGTGATTTTGTGCTGTAATCAAGTCTGGTTCTTACTAGTTTTCTGCTGACTTTCATTTTATCCATATTCTGAACAATGGTGGCTTCATATTGCTATGGTGCTTATTTCGATCTTGATTACTGGTACAGCTCATTTCTTAATATGAAACTTACTTTGAAATCTGTTCATGTCAAACTGTTGGTCTCGACATCAGCACTAGCTACAGGCGCGATCTGTGCTGCCATGACTTTGCAGCAGGAGTTTAAGCATACACTTATCAGGCAACATGTTACCAAAAGGGCAGCAGTGATGATACATCCCGTACACCAGGTATGATTGCCAAGAGCCCCCAAGTAGCCATTTGAACCAGCATCCGAACCTGAGTTGTAGTCGTGAAACTCCGCCCCAATTGCCTGAATCTTTGAGGCCTCCTTCCCGCATGTGGGGCGGCCCGAATCAGTGTTGTTTTCAGAGGAGTCCGGAATATAAGTGCAACACTCTCTTCCTATACTGGCACATGTGCCAGTATAAAGGGATTAAGGTGAAGAATAAAGGGATTAAGGGATTAAGGGTTATGGTGTTCGGGCCGGAAGTGGAGCTGAGTCCACAAAGATCAGCCATGATCTCATTGAATGGCGGAGCAGGCTCGAGGGGCCAGATGGCCTACTCCTGCTCCTAGTTCTTATGTTCTTATGTGCCTCCCTTCTCTGCCAGAATAAAATCCACCACCAAGCGATTTTGTAAGGCAATAGTTCGTTCTGCCACTAATTCTGCTGAAATGACCTGAAGCACTTGGCTTCCCTCACTGAGAGCTAATGCGGTTTTATTGGCTAGTTTCTCGAGTGCAGAGGCCATGTTTATGAGTTCTCACGCTGATTTTGCGTTACCATATGGTGCAAAGGCTTTCATTCAGAACCGTTGCGTTCCGGTAATGCCCCGACGGACCGAAGGGCCAGGGGGCTGGATCAGAGTCGTAGCCTTCCCAATGTACGGAACCACATAAGCTAAAAGCAACCGCCTCTCCATTTAGGGTTGCGAACCGTTGACCATTTCTGTGGGCGACCCGGGAGCCATGGATATGCTTGAGGCCACAGATCCAGTAGATTCAATTTAAATTCCGTGGGGGTGGCAGAGTCGTTATTTGGCCGCACATGCGCACCTGCCCCGTCTCATTGTACCCGTTCCCTAGAAACGGGCCATTGACTTGAAAATTGCCAGTGATATGTTGTAGAATTAGGAGGGGCAGCGATACTGGTTAGTTTTAGATGTAAACCCTCTTTGCCAACAGCAAGGCCCCAATTCTGAATCAAAGCATGGGATATACCACCCAGTGAACCCAGTGAGCCCCCAAATTCTTTGCACCTCGATATTGGCAACTGTACGTCCGTATCTGTACTATTAACAAAGAACCAAACATTCATTGTTCAATATAATTAAGGGGCATTTCCCATAAGGGGATTCCGTTATATACCCGGTACGGGATGTGCGCACACACCCAACAGGAGGAGGCATTTGTTACCTGTGCATATTCGTATTGTAGAGCCAGAAAGGTATTCTTAATGACTGCATGTTTCATATAAGAGCATTTGGTTCCAGAAAGCATATTCATAAAATTCACAATAAAAACGTAGCAGGCTGACATGCGGTGTTGCATCATGCTTCGGCTGGGTAGAGGTCTTCTATTCTTCGGTACCTATCGTAAATATAATCAATGATTCAAGCGTTATTTTAACTGCGTCCAATGTTTCCAGTGTCCCACGCCTTTTATGTCTACGCATACGCAAGTGTGCCCACTGATGTGGACTGGGTGGGGTCCTGTCCACCTAGGAGCAAACCCTGGTTTTTCAGGCAGGACCTTGACCATTACTTTTGAGCCAGCGGGGGGAGTATAACATAGAATTTACAGTGCAGAAGGAGGCCATTTGGCCCATTGAGTCTGCACTGACTCTTGGAAAGAGCACCCTATCCAAGGTCAACACCTCCACCCTATCCCCATAACCCCATAACCCAGTAACCCAGTAACCTCACCCAACACTAAGGGCAATTTTGGACACTAAGGGCAATTTATCATGGCCAATCCACCTAACCTGCACATCTTGTGACTGTGGGAGGAAACCGGAGCACCCGGAGGAAACCCATGCACACACGGGGAGGATGTGCAGACTCCGCACAGACAGTGACCCAAGCCGGAATCGAACCTGGGACCCTGGAGCTGTGAAGCGATTGTGCTATCCACAATGCTGCCGTGCTGCCAGTTTGCTGCCAGTTCTAAATTCTTATCCTTAGTTTCTTGTTTGTGCTTGTTGCCGCATATCTTTCAATTGGTTGCTGAGGTCAAATATGTAATTGCGCATTCTTTCCCACTTGGAAGGCAAAGGATTCAAACTTTTCAACCACCTCAAGGCGCACTAAGTTTAACAGTGTGCACGCTTATACCTTTTAAAATTTATCAGAGAGGCCGGGAACCACAGTAGATGCTACATTCTTTTCAGATGTGGTCCAGTCATCCGCGGTGTTTTAATCAAAGACAAGAGGATCGATGTGTTGAAGTCGCTGTGTCACTCGGACAGCTCCTGCCACCATGTCGAAGTTGCTGGGTTTCAGAGACTGATGACAAGGTTAACAAGTTAAATGGGTTATTCAACAATCTCAGCAGCTCTTACATGCTTTGTGTCTACCCGTGCTGCGGGAAAACTTCCGCGTTACTGACACATCACTTCCAGTGTACATGTCATCCTGATGTACACATTACCAGCTGGTCTTCAACCTGCACATGTATCGTCCCTTTCTAACCTCACTATGTTCCACAGGGCCAAGAAACCAATAAATACATTATGGTTGTGATGTAAGAAGTAGGCCAACCAATTTGCAGATAGCAGGAACCTAAAGGCAGCAATGTGTAATGACCAGAATATTTCTATTTTAGTGATGTTCGTTGAAGGATAAATCGGTTTAGCTCAGTTGGCTAGACAGCTGGTTTGTGATGCAGAGTGAGGCTAACAGCACAGTTCAATTCCTGTGCTGGCTGAGGTCATTCACAACCTTGCCCTTTGCCTGAGGTGTGGTGATCCTCAGGTTAAATCACCACCAGTCAGCTCGCCCCTTTGGTCATCTGGGATTGTGGCGACTTTACCTTAGTGTCCAGAACACTAGGGAGAACGCTCCTTCTATTCTTCAACAAGTGCCTGGTCTTTCTGAGGTAATAGATGCAGTTTTCCAATAGCAATGTGGTGTATTGGCCTAGATTTTGTGCTCACATTTCTGCCATGAAATTGGAAACCACAGTAGCCATCTGGGATGGCCACTTACAACCAGGAACAGAGAAACGCGCAAAGCACACTGGGTAAAATGGACAGAGCAAGGTTCAGGTAGGCTCAGAAGCCTGAAATGTATATTTGTGAGTGAGGAGTCCAGACGGTATCGAAACTCCAACCAATTAGCATTTTGATGGACCGATTAGCCCATCTCCACCAAGACAAAGGACTGACACTCAAGCGACCGGTACAGTCGCAGACATTTCGGCGCCACTCCCTGTTCTATGGAAGCGTAAACAACAGGGTCAGTGACCGCTTGGGACACGCCCAGCCATCCAGACACCCGCTTATTTATTGGTTCGAAATCGAACAGAGTAATCGGGGATCACCCAATAGTGGGGTCCAAACTCAAGGACCGCCCAAAAGAGCGCAAAAACCCCCAAGTATAAGAAGAGAGTCCACCATGCATTCATCCTCTTTTGGACCTGGTGCCCCGGCTACGGCCATCTCCAATCGCAGCACTACCAGAAGCAAGTCCAAGTTCAACGCTCGCTACCGGACGGATGAGCCTAGCTGAGCAGCAGTTACTTCTACAGACTCAATAGATCCAGAATCGAACAGCGGCCTCTGTCCCTCTGACCTAAGCCGGGTGCCTGAAGGTTGTACAGGTTGGTTTAGTCGATAGGTGTAGTTTAACTGGTAGTTTTTATGTTGTATGATCAATTGTGTGTGTAAATAAAGTACCCTTTACCTTGAATTAACTAACTGGTGTTTGGCTCTTTGATCGATAGCTTGTTGAACCTTGTGGTGGTATCATTTATACCTGGCAAATCTGTGCATTAGAATATAGTACCCAAAGAAAGGAGGGCAAACTCACTGATTGCCATAGTTACAGCAGAGCCACAGAAAAGGCGACACCACGACTATTTGATTCGCGTGAGAATGCTGCCCACTGAGCCTTGGTTGGCACGGAACAGGAAACTAGATGGTATGAGAACTAAGCAGGCACTTTTCAGAAGGGGAAATGGAGGTTTGAATGTGGAACTAATGCAGTAGAATAAACTATTCAGCCCACATATTTTTATTTTCATGTGGTTTTTATTTGCAGTTAATAACCTCAGCCAGAGAAAAGAATCTGACAGCTTGAATCTCAGTATGAAGCACTTCTCATTTAATAATAATTTAGATAAGCTCTTAAAACACCACAGCATACCAGGCGATGGACCAAGTGCTGGAAAATGGGATGAGAATTGATACGTGCTTCATGGCCAGCACAGCCCTGATGGGCTAAAGGGCTTCTTTCTGTGCTGCAAAACTCTTTGGTTCTGAATCTATGAATAAAACAATTGTCACAGAGTCTGATCACAAGTATTGAAATACAATATATTTTAAAAGAAATTCTTACACTAAATGTGTATGGGTGGCATGATAGCAAAGTAGTTAGCATTGTTGCTTCACAGCTCCAGGGTCCCAGGTTCGATTCCCAGCTTGGGTGACTGTGCGGAGTCTGCATGTTCTCACAGTGTCTGGCATGGGTTTTCTCTGGGTGCTCCGATTTCCTCCCACAAGTCTCGAAAGGTGTACTGTTGGGTGAATTGGACATTCTGAATTCTCCCTCTGTGTACCCGAACAGGAGCCGGAATGTGGCGACTAAGGACTTTTCATAGTAACTTGAAATGAAAATGAATGAAATGAAAATCGCTTATTGTCACAAGCAGGCTTCAAATGAAGTTCCTGAGAAAACCCTAGTCGCCACATTCCAGCACCTGTTCGGTGAGCCTGTTACGGGAATTGAACCGTGCGGCTGGCCTGTCTTGGTCTGCTTTCAATGCCAGCGATTTAGCCCTGTGCTAAACAGCCCCCCATTGCAGCGTTAATGTAAGCCTAGCGTGAAAATAAAGATAAAGATTATTATTTGCACAAAATTATTTCAAGCACTTTCAAGAAAGGAGATGTTTGAACTGTCATCACCCTGGCCATCTTCACTACCACATTACAGCCCCCACCATCCCCACCCACCAGTGAATTAAAACTGGAAAAAAAAACATGAGTGCCCAAGAATGTAGGATCTAATTGTGTTTTTCAAGCAGTGCTCCCCGTCAGTTGGAAACTTCCCTCTCCCACCACACAGCCAATCGGTCCCGGTAGAGCCCATTTACCAAGGGAGCATCATGCTGTATCTAACCCCGTGCTATAGCTGTATTGAGTGTTTGATGGGGACAGTGTAGCGGGAGCTTTACACTGTATCTAACCCCGTGCTGTAGCTGTACTGGAGTGTTTGATTGTACAGTGCATGGGAGTTTTGCTCTGTACCTAATATCGAACCCATGTTGTACCTATCCTGGAATGTTTGTGAGGGCTATGTGGGGGAGCTTTATTCTGGATCTAACCCCATGCTGTACCTGCCTGGGAGTGTTTGATGGGGACAGTGTAGAGGGAGCTTCACTCTGTATCTCACCCTGTGCTGTACCTGTCCTGGGGGGTGTTTGATGGGGTCAGTGTAGGGGAGCTTTACTCTGTATCTAACCCAGAGCTGTACCTCTCCTGGGTGTTTGATGGGGTCAGTGTAGTGGAGCTTTACTCTGTATCTAACCCTGTGCTACACCTGTCCTGGGAGTGTTTGATGGGGACAGTGTAGAGGGAGCTTTACTCTGTATCTAAATCTCTGCTGTACCTGTCCTGGGGGTGTTTGATGGGGTCAGTGTAGTGGGAGCTTTACTCTGTATCTAACCCTGTGCTGCACCTGTCCTGGGAGTGTTTGATGGGGACAGTGTAGAGGGAGCTTTACTCTGTATCTAACTCTCTGCTGTACCTACCCTGAGACTGTTTATGGGTGCAGTGTAGAGTGAGAGATTTATTCTAATTCTAACATTGTACTGTACTGTCCTGGGAATGTTTGATTGGCCATGGTAGAGAGAACTTTGTTCTGTATCCACCCATGCCAATCCTGCACTGGGAGTGTTTGATGGGGAAGTATAGACTGAGCTTTACTCTGCAACTAACCCTATGCTGTTGCTGTCCTGGGAATGTTAATCATAGAATTTACAGTGCAGAAGGAGGCCATTCGGCCCATCGAGTCTGCACTGGCTCTTGGAAAGAGCACCCTATCCAAGGTCAACACCTCCACCCTATCCCCATAACGCAGTAACCCACCCAACACTAAGGGCAATTTTGGACACTAAGGGCAATTTATCATGGCCAATCCACTTAACCTGCACATCTTTGTGACTGTGGGAGGGAAACAGGAGCACCTGGAGGAAACCATGCACACACGGGGAGGATGTGCAGACTCCGCACAGGCAGTGACCCAAGCCGGAATCGAACCTGGAGCTGTGAAGCGATTGTGCTAGCCACAATGCTACCGTGCTGCCAGTTTGCTGCCAGTTCTAAATTCTTATCCTTAGTTTCGTGTCTAGATCGTGCTTGTTGGCGCATGTCTTTCAATTGGGTGCTGAGGTCAAATATGTAATTGCGCATTCTGTCCCACTTGGAAGGCAAAGGATTCAAACTTTTCAACCACCTCAGGGCGCACTAAGTTTAACAGTGTGCACACTTATACCTTTTAAAATTTATCAGAGAGGCCGGAACCACAGTAGAGCTACATTCTTTTTTCAGATGTGGTCCAGTCATCCGCGGTGTTTTAATCAAAGACAAGAGGATCGATGTGTGAAGTCGCTGTGTCACCTCGGACAGCTCCTGCCACCATGTCGAAGTTGCTGGGTTTTTAGAGACTGATGACAAAGGGTTAACAAGTTAAATGGGTTATTCAACAATCTCAGCAGCTCTTACATGCTTTGTGTCTACCCGTGCTGCGGGAATATTTCCGTGTTACTGACACATCACTTCCAGTGTACATGTCATCCTGATATACACATGACCAGCTGGTTTTCAACCTGCACATGTATCGTCCCTTTCATGCAGATTCCGGCTTGGGTCACTGTCTGTGCGGAGCCTGCACAGTAATCTGGGGAAAATCCCATCTGACCCAGGAGACTTATCTACCTTAATATCTTTTAAAAGACCCAATACTTCCTCATTTCCAGTGTCAACATGACCCAGACTGTCCACGCACTCGACTCAAGAATCATCTTCCACAAAGTACTTTTCTTTGGTGGACACTGATGCAAAGTACTCAATACTACTTGCCAAGGACTTTCCATTACCCCTCCGAGCCCAACTAATTTCCTGCTTCAGCACCTTCCTACTTTCTTTATACCCCTCAAGGATTTTGACTGTCCCCACCCTTCTTGACTGTACAAAAGCATTTTTTTTTTTGCTTTTTGACGAGGTTCACAATATCCCTCATTATTCAAGGCTCCCTGAGGGCAGCACGGTGGCCTAGTGGTTAGCACAACCGCCTCACGGTGCTGAGGTCCCAGGTTCGATCCCGGCTCTGGTCACTGTCCATGTGGAGTTCGCACAATCTCCCCATGTCTGTGTGGGTTTCGCCCCCACAACCCAAAAATGTGCAGGGTAGGTGGATTGGCCACGCTAAATTGCCCCTTAATTGGAAAAAATAATTGGGTAATCTAAATTTATAAAAAAAAAAATTTAAAATTATTCAAGGCTCCCTAAACTTCCCATATTTATCCGTCATTCCCTCAGGAACCTGACTTTCCTGAATCCTAATCAACTGTCGCTTGAAAGACTCCCACATGTCAAATGTAGATTTACCATCCAATAGCAGCACCCAATCCAATTTCCTCAATTCTTGTCTCATGTTATTGTAATTGCCTTTCCACAGTTTAGCACCATAACGCGAGGATTACCTTCATCCCTGTCTAAAAGTACCCTAAAACGTACAGAAATGTGGCAGCGTGGGAGCACAAGGTCCCAGGGTCCCAGGTTTGATTCCCCGCTGGATCACTGTGTGGAGTCTGCATGTTCTCCCCGTGTCTGCGTGGTTTTCCTCCGGGTGCTCCGGTTTCCTCCCACAGTCCAAAGACGTGCAGGGTAGGTGGATTGCCCATGATAAATTGCACTTAGTGGGTAAATGGTTAGGAGGGATTATTAGGTTATGGGGATATGGTGGAAGTGAGGCTTGAGTGGGTTGGTGCAGACTCAATGTGCGAACGGCCTCCTTCTGCACTGTATGTTCTATTTATGTACTCCCAATAAGTTTCCCACTGAAACCTCAATCACCTGTACGGGCTCATTCCCCAATATCAGATCCTGTACTGCCCCTTCCCCAGATGGATTATCTACATATTGCATCAATAAGCCCTCCTGGATGCATCTTCCAAACTCTACCATATCCAAGCCCCTAGCACTAAGTGTATCCCAGTCAATATTTGGAAAATTAAATGCCCCTACCACAATAACACTGTTACGTTTTCACCCATCCAAAATCTCTCTATCTGCTCCCCTGTCTCTTACGAGCATTTGGGAGGCCTGTAATTAAACACCCAACATTGTGAATGCCCCCTTTCTGTTCCTGAGGTCTATCCAGATTGCCTGATTGTTTGAGCCCTCAGAGGTGTCCTCCCGCAGTACGGCTATGATATCCCCTTAACCCGTAATGTTACTCCGCCAGCCCTTTACATCCCCCTCCTTCTCTCCAATACATTCCCAAGTCAGGATGGTGTGTGACTCTGAGGGGAACCTCCAGGTGGTGGTTTTCCCACGTTCCTGCTTCCCCTGTCCTTCTGGATGGTAGTGCTTGTGGATTTGGAGGAATGCCTGAGGAACCTTGGTGAGTTACTGCAGTGTATTTTGTAGATGGTACACACGGCTGCTAATCTGTATCAGTCAATGTTGGTGGAAGGGGTGCCAGTCAAATGGGCTGCTTTGTCCTGGATGGTGTCAAACCTCTTGTGTTGCTGGAGTTGCACTTCCAGGAAAGTGGGGAGTATGCCATGACACTCCAGACACGTCTTTGCAAATGATGGACAAGCTTTGAGGAATCAGGTGAGTTACTTGCCGCAGGATTCCTATCCTCTGACTTGCTCTCTTGTAGCCATAATATTTATGTCGCCAGTGCAGTTCAGTTTCTGGTTATTGGTAACCCCCCCAGATGTCCAGGGGGGATCAGTGCTGGCAGTGCCATTGATGTCAAGGGGCAATGGTTTGATTCTCTCTTATTGGAGATGGCCGTTGGCTGGCAATTGTGTGGTGCAAATGATACTTGCCACTTGTCAACCCAGCCTGGGCACTTGGTGATAATAATTGTTAAATTTATACTTCAACCTGTGACTTTGCTTTGCCAACAGAGACACGTTCTGAAACTTTTGAAATAAGAAGACACCCAGCCTCGCCACAACCAGTGGTTGGAAATGAAGTCAATGTGATGATTCACCAAGAGACAGCAGTTTCAACTGAAGGCACTGAAGTGTAATTCAGCATCGCTAATTAAAATTTTTCTTTGCAATTTCATACAATTCAGCATCCGCATTAAATAAGTCAACATGTAAAAATTCAAAGGTAAATGTTCTCCTCTGGCCCCTTTTGAGATGGGGATGTGCAATTTTATAAAAAACACTCTTGAGTACTGTGATGGGAAATGTACTCTTAATTCATTCATTTGTTCCATTTCAGATTCCCTACTCTGAAATGCAATTGTCACTTTATAGAAATTATACACTTAACTCATGTGTGCCCCCTCGGAAAAGATTGACACTTAAGTTAGACATTTGCCCATGAGGGAAAATGTAATTCTAATTGTCACACAAATTTGTTGAGAATGGGAATTCAGTGCAGAGGATGAAGGAATGCTCAGTAATTGAAACCGGAACTGTAAATCTATAAATAATCAGATAAATTAAGGTGAAAGAAATATCACGCAGAACAATGAGTCAGCTGAGATCCTTGTCTACAGTTCCTGTGCGGTGAGTTCCTGGGTAACCATGTGTGAAGCAAGTGCCTCCAGTTGAAGGAATCTAAGATTGAAGAGTGGCTGGAGTCAGTGCCCGGCATGTGGGAGGCTGGCGATTTGCTGGAGAACACATTCCTGCAGGTGGTCATTCTGCAGCTATAGAAATTCAGGAGAATAGCAAGTGGCTAACTGACAGAGTAAGCGACAGGCAGTTCAGGATTTCTCCACATCTTTGTCACTTCCAAAAAGAACCAAGCAGAATTCCAGTGACGAGTGCAGTCCAAGAGCACACGTATAGAACCATGAGGCTAAAGCGTGTCTGGGATGCACAATAAAGTCTAGAAAACCAATGGTCATATGGTACCCATTAATAATCTTTATTAGTGTTACAAGTAGGTTTACATTAATGCTGCAATGAAATTACTGTGACAATCACCTAGTTGCTACACTACGGCGCCTGTTCGGGTACTTTGCGGGAGGGTTCAGAATGTCCAATTCACCTAACAGCACGTCTTTCATGACTTGTGGGAGGAAACCGGAGCAGCCGGTGGAAACCCCTGCAGACACAGGGAGAACATGCAGACTCCGCACAATGACCCAAGCCAGGAATCGAACCTGGGTTCCTGGTGCTGTGAAGCAACAGTGCTAATCACTGTGCTATTGTGCCGCGCAATGTGGCAGCAGACTGTCATTTCTGCTGCCAAAGTCATGAGTCTAACATGTTGTGTTGCTTTTCTGGTAACAGAGGGCCCACAGCGTTCGGTTGGCCCCAAGTCAAGACCGGGGCAGTAAGAACAGTGGACGAGGAACAAAGAAATACCCAAGCAAAGTATACCCAACGTTTGGTCGGTGAACCAGCTTTTCAAGGAAAGATTGATTGATAGTCTAAAGAATTACCTAATCCCAAGAAAGGGGAAACAGCTACATGGGAAGGGTTTGAGCAATTACAAAATATTTACAATGTCCACCCGTTGGACAGAGTTGAGGTTTTGGCTGTAATGATCGTGAGTCGAGACCGTTGGCAGCTTTCATGTTAAAGCAGCACTTGGGCTGACGAACAACAGCTAGAAGAGGGGTGGACTGCTGTAAGCAGTGGTTGCTAAAATACAATCCACCAAAATCTGATTGGGGAAAGATCACCGCTTGTATTCAGAAGGGGACAGTGGAAGTAACAGGATATGAAGAAAGATTCAGAGCAATCTGAAAGGAGCACTCAGGAATGGAACTTCCGGAGGGGCAGGAGATGTGGGACACAATATTTTTGGACTGTTGAAGTTTGCCTTTGTTGCTGGTTTGGAAACAGAATTGTCTAATGCATTAAAAACTGTTGTTTCCTGATTGGGACCGAGAAGCAATGACATACGCAATATTAATAGACTGATGTGTTCAAATTGACCGGGGTGAGAACATAAGAACTAGGAGCAGGACTAAGCCACCTGGCCCTTCGGGCCTGCTCCGACATTCAATGAGATCATGGCTGATCTTTGTGGACTCAGATCGACTTTCCCACCTGAAAACCATACCCTTTATTCCTTTATTCTTCAAAATATGGGAGCTACAATTTGTGCTCTCCGGACCGGATGAAACCCTAAAAATTTACCATTTTAGTCAACGACTAATGCCCATCTAATTCATAAAAGCAAATTACTGCAGATGCTGGAATCTGAAACCAAAAAAGATGATGCTGGAAAATCTCAGCAGGTCTGGCAGTATCTGTAGGGAGAGAAAAGAGCTAATGTTTTGAGTCCAGGTGATTCTTTGTCAAGGCTAAAAGGCACAGAAAGTGGGAGATATTTATTCTGTGGGGTGAGGGAATTAAAGATGAGTCAGAGCCACAGTAACCTAAGGAAAAGAGAGAATAATCAAATTTAGTTAGGTCTCTGCCAAGCTATGAAATATGGCAAAGAGGGAGAAACATATCCAGTATTTTCCCTAAGACTGTGCTCGCAAGCGCTGAGCTAGTTTTGATATGCACCAATCAATCTCAAGTAATGTCCAATATTTGATTCACAAGTTATCCTCTCAGTAACAGACATTCATTCGAACAAACTGGGAGGTTCCAGCTGAGGATTGCAAATGAGGGGGTCAACCAGAGATAAGAATTCTCTTAAAATAGGACCTTCTGATCGAGCTTCTTTATTCCTGAATTCTTGAATCATTCTGTTTATTTGTGTTTCGCGATTTCTTTGGTGCTTCTGCTTTGTTACGTGATTGATTTTTTAATGTATTGTCTGATATTTTCTTTTCTAAGTTTTATCGAGTTCCTGTTCAAGTGTATACCAGTGAGGAACTAACAATGAAGTGTACTGTATTTTTGACATCTTCACCAACCGGACTACCGATTCTTATCAGAAGATAAAAATAAGGGTCCCCCACACTAGTGCTGGGGAACCCGCTGGCAGAGCCAGTGGGAAACGCCCTGAAAAAGCCACCATAAATGAACTTAGACATTTTTACAGAGAATCGCGCCCAAAGTGTATGTTGTATGAAAATACCAAAATCCTGTGTAGAAGCTAAGATAAGGGACTAACATGTTGAACAGTGTATTCAACAACTTTAGACACTCTTTCAAGCTGTGTGTCTACCTGTGCTTCGGGAGAACCCCATGTTACTGACACTTCCTGTGTACTTGACATCCCGATGAACACGTGACCATCTGCCCTACATCTTTCCCATGTAAGTTGGTACAACCAGTACTACAGGCATATGGCACTGTAGGACAGCAGTGATAGGTTATAAATGTTTTACAATGTAAGGGCCACAATCTATTTACAAGATGCTGAGCACTGATTTGGGTTACCACACCCAGCGCATAGCGCTTCATGTCCCTTCTTCCCCATCACCACCCTCCTGCCACTTTTTAAAACCGATATAGTCCATATGTTGGCTAGGTCTGAATGTAGTCTTTTAACTTTAAATTTGACCTGCTCAGGCAGACTGAGCATGTGATTGTGCCAATTAGCTGTGCTTGGGATGACCTTGGGTTGCTGTCCTTAGCTGGATAGCATCGGACAGCCTTGTGGTGTGTCCAGAGGCTGCCGGGTTGTTGCGTTGGCCTCGGGAGAGGCTTCCATTTCCACTGGTGCAGATGGGCACACATTGCAGACTCAGTGTGTTGGACTCTGTTGTTGTTGATGATGCTGGTTCAGGTACCTGCAATAGGTGATACCCATTCCTGACAAAGGGAGCACTGTCCTCGGCAACCACATAGCTGTTTGATTGTGGGGGATGGCTGGTTTGCCATGGCCGCATGTGGCTTAGACCCTAACTGTTTAGCCCAGTGTGCAGAGTCCTTGGCCATTGTGGTCATAGCACCTTTTACCCCTTTGCACCGCTTTGGGAGGGTGGGACCCACATTTGTTTCCACTTTTAGCTGCAGAAGGGCCTTAGCGACAGGGATCATTTTTATGGTGTTCCTGGAGAATATTCTGACAAGGACAGGCCCTGTCTTGGCACGTTTTGCAAGTTAAGTAGTGCAGCATAAAAGTCAATGTTACCACGGATACATTTCTGAAGGAGATGCTTTGCTGAGTGTATCGCCCATTCTGCCCACCATTCGAGTGTGGGGAGAGGGGGCTATTTGTGATGTGCGCAGAGTCCTTGAGCTCCCGAAGATGAACTGCCGAGCATTGTCCATCATTATCCTTTGGGGATGCCATGTGTAGTGAAATGTCCCTTCAGCATGCCGATGTAACGTTCTTTTTCAGATTGGGCAGACAGTCGATTTCATACCAACCAGAGTACGGGTCATCCAGGCCCCAGTGCTGTATTCCTGTTCCATTCAAAGATATCTGCTACTGTGAGTGACCATGAGAGGACATCATGAATGTGCAGTAGTCCTTTAGTTTAATAAGATTTGAGCACGTTGCACAGTGCACATCTGGACACTTCCCTCTCTATGTCTACATACATGGAGGGCCAGTATGATTCCATTGCCCTGTACCTTTGATACCTTCCAACGCTGGGTGGCATTTGTTGCTAAGTGCAGTACCTCAGTAGAGAAGTAGGGATGGTGAATCACTGGCTATGCAGTATCAGACCATCTTGCATGGTTAACCCCTCTCTCATAGCGGAGAACGTGCGGAGCTCATGGGGAAGCTCCTTAATGACCCGGCCATCCTTTCCAATGATGTCATGGAACTGCTTTCATGTAATATCCGCCTGTTGGACAACGTTGAGTTTGTTAATTATATGGGATGACAGTACTTAAATCATCATGATGTCAATGTACTTCTCACAATCTGCCTGGTCATTGGTGGGTAAATAAGGCCTGGAGAGGGCATTAGCAGGGTACAGCTCCTCATGTTCCTTGTAGAGGACACTGAGGTCATAGTTTGAGAGTCATGCGCTGCAGTCATGCTGATGAAGTATGAAGACGCTATTTTGAGAATACTGTAGCTATGAGCGGCTGGTAATCAGTTTCAATGTTGGCAGGGCGGCCACAGATAGAGTCGTAAAATTTCTGTCAACCTAACACAGGGAAGGAGGTTTTATTCGATCTGGGCATAACGCATTTCAGTGTCAGTGATACAAAGGCGACTGTTCTGCCATTCTGGACACAGACTGCACCGAGTCTATGCTGGAAGGTACCTGTTCATCGAGGTACAGATGTTCGAGCATCAAAGTATTGTAACACCAGAGGTGTTGAGCCTGCCTGCCTGAGTTTGTTGAATGTAATGGTTGATGCTCCTGCCAGCACCATTTGACATCTTGGTGGAAAAGCTGATGGAGGGGTCCAATCACGTCACTGTAGCAGGGAATGAACTTGAATAAATCATTTGTCATACCAAGAGGTGCTGCACGATGTAATTGTCCTTGGAATGGGCATTTGTCGTGTAGCCATTGCTTTGTCTGGATCTGGCTTCACACCATCAGCTATCAGCATATAACTCACATACGGAACCTGGCTGACCCTGAATGTGCACTTCAGGCTTCAACTCTTTTGTCCCAATTCTGTCTAGGACCAAAAATTAAAGTGCACCATGTTCTTGCATTGTTCAACCACAGACCAGATTTTCATCGACAATGATTTTGCAGGGCTGTCCTCCAGAGTTACTCCAAACACCTCGCTGCCAGAGGGCATGCGGAGGAAACGGTATCTGCTTACCGGAGTCATAAACGTGGTGAGCTTCATGGATTCTTTATCGAGCAGGATTTGTCAAAATCTGTATTTCAGCTCCAGGATACGGACAACCATGGTGTTGGGCATGTCGGGTATTAGCTGTTCAACAGTCTTTTCATGGATGAAATGATCTGAGCAAAGCCTTGTTTAGATGAACTGAGTCAATGCAGATTCTGACCGTGTTATCTCTGTTTACCGCAGCTACCATCACTGAAACTCACTCTGTGCCTTGTCAATGCGGCTCTGCCACCCAGTCTTGTAATCTATAATAATCTTTATTGTCACAAGTAGGTTTACATTAACACTGCAATGTAGTAATATGGGGAGGGAAGGTGGCCATAATTAGAAAGGTGCTACTACAGAGAGGAAGGCAGGCAGGGGGTTTGGATCTGCCGAACCTGATGTATTATTACAGGCGGCGAATGTGGAGAATGTACGGAGCTGGGTCAGAGGAGTTGACTTCCAATGGGTCAGAATGGAGGAGATGTAGGGGGTCGAGATCGAAAGCGCGAGCAGCAGCGCTGCTCCCGACGGTCCCATGGAGATACTCAATGAGTCCGTAGTAATAGCTTCGTTGAGAATTTGGAGGTAGTTTTGTCAGCACTTTGGGTTGGGGCAGGGTCAAAGGAAATGCCAATTCGTGGGAACCACAGATTTGAGCCAAGGAAATGGGATGGAAATTTTCGGATATGGGAGAGAAAGGAATTAGGACACTAACAGATTTGTTTCTTGGCAATGGTTTTCCAGATTGAAGGAGCTGGGAGCGAAGTATTGGCTGGAGCAGGGTGTAGAGATCTACCATGCGGTTCAAGTGCAGTCTCGCAACACTTTAAAACTCGGTAGAAACTTGAGTCACACTTCTCGGATGCAAGTAAGAATCTTTTATTGCCTCTGCTGATTACAACTGAGAGAAACTTAAATCTATTCTCAATAAAGCTTGCCAGCAAAAGAATTAAAGAGAAGTAATTTATAAAGAAATTTTGACTTTTAAGAAGAATACTGAAATGGCTTCTTGCTTTAAGTAAAACAACTTGCGCAAACTTCGAGAGTTAGAGTGGAAAAGTGAAAATACAAAAATAAGGATAGTAAGTAGTTAGATCAAACTATAGAGTGATCCGGGATAGAAACTGGCTGTTCGAACTCTCATGTTTAAGGAAAATGTTATCAGTCTGAAGCTATCTGTCCATACCTCTATATCGTCCTAATTGATTTGGGTGAGTTTCAAATATATTTAATTGGATAGTGAACTGTCAATCCTCAATGTGCAGCATAAGTTTTAAATGTTTCATGTTTGAATATTTGTGTGTGCTATGGAATGTGATTTTGTGCTGTAATCAAGTCTGGTTCTTACTAGTTTTCTGCTGACTTTCATTTTATCCATATTCTGAACAATGGTGGCTTCATATTGCTATGGTGCTTATTTCGATCTTGATTACTGGTACAGCTCATTTCTTAATATGAAACTTACTTTGAAATCTGTTCATTCAAACTGTTGGTCTCGACATCAGCACTAGCTACAGGCGCGATCTGTGCTGCCATGACTTTGCAGCAGGAGTTTAAGCATACACTTATCAGGCAACATGTTACCAAAAGGGCAGCAGTGATGATCATCCCGTACACCAGGTATGATTGCCAAGAGCCCCCAAGTAGCCATTTGAACCAGCATCCGAACCTGAGTGTAGTCGTGAAACTCCGCCCCAATTGCCTGAATCTTTGAGGCCTCCTTCCGAATGTGGGCGGCCGAATCAGTGTTGTTTTCAGAGGAGTCCGGAATATAAGTGCAACACTCTCTTCCTATACTGGCACATGTGCCAGTATAAAGGGATTAAGGTGAAGAATAAAGGGATTAAGGGATTAAGGGTTATGGTGTTCGGGCCGGAAAGTGGAGCTGAGTCCACAAAAGATCAGCCATGATCTCATTGAATGGCGGAGCAGGCTCGAGGGGCCAGATGGCCTACTCCTGCTCCTAGTTCTTATGTTCTTATGTGCCTCCCTTCTCTGCCAGAATAAAATCCACCACCAAGCGATTTTGTAAGGCAATAGTTCGTTCTGCCACTAATTCTGCTGAAATGACCTGAAGCACTTGGCTTCCCTCACTGAGAGCTAATGCGGTTTTATTGGCTAGTTTCTCGAGTGCAGAGGCCATGTTTATGAGTTCTCACGCTGATTTTGCGTTACCATATGGTGCAAAGGCTTTCATTCAGAACCGTTGCGTTCCGGTAATGCCACGACGGACCGAAGGGCCAGGGGCTGGATCAGAGTCGTAGCCTTCCCAATGTACGGAACCACATAAGCTAAAAAGCAACCGCCTCTCCATTTAGGGTTGCGAACCGTTGACCATTTCTGTGGGCGACCCGGGAGCCATGGATATGCTTTGAGGCCACAGACCCAGTAGATTCAATTTAAATTCCGTGGGGGTAGCAGAGTCGTTATTTGGCCGCACATGCGCACCTGCCCCGTCTCATTGTACCCGTTCCCTAGAAACGGGCCATTGACTTGAAAATTGCAGTGTTATGTTGTAGAATTAGGAGTGGCAGCGATACTGGTTAGTTTAGATGTAAACCCTCTTTGCCAACAGCAAGGCCCCAATTCTGATCAAAGCATGGGATATACCACCCAGTGAACCCAGTGAGCCCCCAAAATTCTTTGCACCTCGATATTGGCAACTGTACGTCCGTATCTGTACTATTAACAAAGAACCAAACATTCATTGTTCAATATAATTAAGGGGCATTTCCCATAAGGGGATTCCGTTATATACCCGGTACGGGATGTGCGCACACACCTAACAGGAGGAGGCATTTGTTACCTGTGCATATTCGTATTGTAGAGCAGAAAGGTATTCTTAATGACTGCATGTTTCATATAAGAGCATTTGGTTCCAGAAAGCATATTCATAAAATTCACAATAAAAACGTAGCAGGCTGACATGCGGTGTTGCATCATGCTTCGGCTGGGTAGAGGTCTTCTATTCTTCGGTACCTATCGTAAATATAATCAATGATTCAAGCGTTATTTTAACTGCGTCCAATGTTTCCAGTGTCCCACGCCTTTTATGTCTACGCATACGCAAGTTTGCCCACTGATGTGGACTGGGTGGGGTCCTGTCCACCTAGGAGCAAACCCTGTTTTTTCAGGCAGGACCTTGACCATTACTTTTGAGCCAGCGGGGGGAGTATTAACATAGAATTTACAGTGCAGAAGGAGGCCATTCGGCCATTGAGTCTGCACTGACTCTTGGAAAGAGCACCCTATCCAAGGTCAACACCTCCACCCTATCCCATAACCCCATAACCCAGTAACCCAGTAACCCCACCAACACTAAGGGCAATTTTGGACACTAAGGGCAATTTATCATGGCTAATCCACCTAACCTGCACATCTTTGTGACTGTGGGAGGAAACCGGAGCACCCGGAGGAAACCCACGCATACACGGGGAGGATGTGCAGACTCCGCACAGACAGTGACCCAAGCCGGAATCGAACCTGGGACCCTGGAGCTGTGAAGCGATTGTGCTATCCACAATGCTGCCGTGCTGCCAGTTTGCTGCCAGTTCTAAATTCTTATCCTTAGTTTCTTGTTTGTGCTTGTTGCCGCATATCTTTCAATTGGTTGCTGAGGTCAAATATGTAATTGCGCATTCTTTCCCACTTGGAAGGCAAAGGATTCAAACTTTTCAACCACCTCAAGGCGCACTAAGTTAACAGTGTGCACGCTTATACCTTTTTAAATTTATCAGAGAGGCCGGAACCACAGTAGATGCTACATTCTTTTTCAGGATGTGGTCCAGTCATCCGCGGTGTTTTAATCAAAGACAAGAGGATCGATGTGTGAAGTCGCTGTGTCACCTCGGACAGCTCCTGCCACCATGTCGAAGTTGCTGGGTTTCAGAGACTGATGACAAAGGTTAACAAGTTAAATGGGTTATTCAACAATCTCAGCAGCTCTTACATGCTTTGTGTCTACCCGTGCTGCGGGAAAACTTCCGCGTTACTGACACATCACTTCCAGTGTATCATGTCATCCTGATGTACACATGACCAGCTGGTCTTCAACCTGCACATGTATCGTCCCTTTCTTAACCTCACTATGTTCCACAGGGCCAAGAAACCAATAAAGTACATTATGGTTGTGATGTAAGAAGTAGGCCACCAATTTGCAGATAGCAGGATCCTAAAGGCAGCAATGTGTAATGACCAGAATATTTCTATTTTAGTGATGTTCGTTGAAGGATAAATCGGTTTAGCTCAGTTGGCTAGACAGCTGGTTTGTGATGCAGAGTGAGGCTAACAGCACAGTTCAATTCCTGTGCTGGCTGAGGTCATTCACAACCTTGCCTTTGCCTGAGGTTGTGGTGATCCTCAGGTTAAATCACCACCAGTCAGCTCGCCCCTTTGGTCATCTGGGATTGTGGCGACTTTACCTTAGTGTCCAGAACACTAGGGAGAACGCTCCTTCTATTCTTCAACAAAGTGCCTGGTCTTTCTGAGGTAATAGATGCAGTTTTCCAATAGCAATGTGGTGTATTGGCCTAGATTTTGTGCTCACATTTCTGCCATGAAATTGGAAACCACAGTAGCCATCTGGGATGGCCACTTACACCAGGAACAGAGAAACGCGCAAAGCACACTGGGTAAAATGGACAGAGCAAGGTTCAGGTAGGCTCAGAGCCTGAAATGTATATTTGTGAGTGAGGAGTCCAGACGGTATCGAAACTCCAACCAATTAGCATTTTGATGGACCGATTAGCCCATCTCCACCAAGACAAAGGACTGACACTCAAGCGACCGGTACAGTCGCAGACATTTCGGCGCCACTCCCTGTTCTATGGAAGCGTAAACAACAGGGTCAGTGACCGCTTGGGACACGCCCAGCCATCCAGACACCCGCTTATTTATTGGTTCGAAATCGAACAGAGTAATCGGGGATCACCCAATTAGTGGGGTCCAAACTCAAGGACCGCCCAAAAGAGCGCAAAAACCCCCAAGTATAAGAAGAGAGTCCACCATGCATTCATCCTCTTTGGACCTGGTGCCCCGGCTACGGCCATCTCCAATCGCAGCACTACCAGAAGCAAGTCCAAGTTCAACGCTCGCTACCGGACGGATGAGCCTAGCTGAGCAGCAGTTACTTCTACAGACTCAATAGATCCAGAATCGAACAGCGGCCTCTGTCCCTCTGACCTAAGCCGGGTGCCTGAAGGTTGTACAGGTTGTTTTAGTCGATAGGTGTAGTTTAACTGGTAGTTTTTATGTTGTATGATCAATTGTGTGTGTAAATAAAGTTCCCTTGACCTTGAATTAACTAACTGGTGTTTGGCTCTTTGATCGATAGCTGGTTGAACCTTGTGGTGGTATCATTTTATGCCTGGCAACTCTGAGCATTAGAATATAGTACCAAAAGAAAAGAGGGCAAACTCACTGATTGCCATAGTTACAGCAGAGCCACAGAAAAGGCGACACCACGACTATTTGATTCGCGTGAGGAATGCTGCCCACTGAGCCTTGGTTGGCACGGAAACAGGAAACTAGATGGTATGAGAACTAAGCAGGCACTTTTCAGAAGGGGAAATGGAGGTTTGAATGTGGAACTAATGCAGTAAGAATAAACTATTCAGCACACATATTTTTATTTTCATGTGGTTTTTATTTGCAGTTAATAACCTCAGCCAGAGAAAAGAATCTGACAGCTTGAATCTCAGCATGAAGCACTTCTCATTTAATAATAATTTAGATAAGCTCTTAAAACACCACGGCATACCAGGCGATGGACCAAGTGCTGGAAAATGGGATGAGAATTGATACGTGCTTCATGGCCAGCACAGCCATGATGGGCTAAAGGGCTTCTTTCTGTGCTGCAAAACTCTTTGGTTCTGAATCTATGAATAAAACAATTTGTCACAGAGGTCTGATCACAAGTATTGGAAATACAATATATTTTAAAAGAAATTCTTACACTAATGTGTATGGGTGGCATGATAGCACAGTAGTTAGCATGTTGCTTCACAGCTCCAGGGTCCCAGTTCGATTCCCAGCTTGGGTGACTGTGCGGAGTCTGCATGTTCTCACAGTGTCTGCATGGGTTTTCTCTGGGTGCTCCAATTTCCTCCCACAAGTCTCGAAAGGTGTACTGTTGGGTGAATTGGACATTCTGAATTCTCCCTCTGTGTACCCGAAAAGGAGCCGGAATGTGGCGACTAAGGACTTTTCATAGTAACTTGAAATGAAAATGAAATGAAATGAAATCGCTTATTGTCACAAGCAGGCTTCAAATGAAGTTCCTGTGAAAAGCCCCTAGTCGCCACATTCCAGCGCCTGTTCGGTGAGCCTGTTACGGGAATTGAACCGTGCGGCTGGCCTGTCTTGGTCTGCTTTCAAAGCCAGCGATTTAGCCCTGTGCTAAACAGCCCCCATTGCAGCGTTAATGTAAGCCTAGTGTGAAAATAAAGATAAAGATTATTATTTGCACAAAATTATTTCAAGCACTTTCAAGAAAAGAGATGTTTCAACTGTCATCACCCTGGCCATCTTCACTACCACATTACAGCCCCCACCATCCCCACCCCACCAGTGAATTAAAACTGGAAAAAAAAAACATGAGTGCCCAAGAATTGTAGGAATCTAATTGTGTTTTTCAAGCAGTGCTCCCGTTGAGTTGGAAACTTCCCTCTCCCAACCACACAGCCCATCGGTTCCCGGTAGAGCCATTTACCAAGGGAGCATTCTGCTGTATCTAACCCCGTGCTATAGCTGTATTGGAGTGTTTGATGGGGACAGTGTAGAGGGAGCTTTTACACTGTATCTAACCCCGTGCTGTAGCTGTACGGAGTGTTTGATTGTACAGTGCATGGAGTTTTTGCCTCTGTACCTAATATCGAACCCATGTTGTACCTATCCTGGGATGTTTGATGAGGGCTATGTGGAGGGAGCTTTATCTGGATCTAACCCCATGCTGTACCTGCCCTGGAGTGTTGATGGGGAACACTGTAGAGGGAGCTTCACTCTGTATCTCACCCCGTGCTCTACCTGTCCTGGGGGTGTTTGATGGGGGTCAGTGTAGAGGGAGCTTTACTCTGTATCTAACCCCTGTGCTGCACCTGTCCTGGGAGTGTTTGATGGGGACAGTGTAGAGGGAGCTTTACTCTGTATCTAACTCTCTGCTGTACCTACCCTGAGACTGTTTATGGGTGCAGTGTAGAGTGAGAGATTTATTCTAATTCTAACATTGTACTGTACTGTCCTGGGAATGTTGATTGGCCATTGTGGAGAGAACTTTGTTCTGTATCACCCATGCCAATCCTGCACTGGGAGTGTTTGATGGGGAAGTATAGACTGAGCTTTACTCTGCAACTAACCCTATGCTGTTGCTGTCCTGGGAATGTTTAATCATAGAATTTACAGGCAGAAGGAGGCCATTCGGCCCAGCGAGTCTGCACTGGCTCTTGGAAAGAGCACCCTATCCAAGGTCAACACCTCCACCCTATCCCCATAACGCAGTAACCCCACCCAACACTAAGGGCAATTTTGGACACTAAGGGCAATTTATCATGGCCAATCACCTAACCTGCACATCTTTGTGACTGTGGGAGGAAACAGGAGCACCTGGAGGAAACCCATGCACACACGGGGAGGATGTGCAGACTCCGCACAGGCAGTGACCCAAGCCGGAATCGAACCTGGAGCTGTGAAGCGATTGTGCTAGCCACAATGCTACCGTGCTGCCAGTTTGCTGCCAGTTCTAAATTCTATCCTTAGTTCGTGTCTAGATCGTGCTTGTTGGCGCATGTCTTTCAATTGGTTGCTGAGTCAAATATGTAATTGCGCATTCTGTCCCACTTGGAAGGCAAAGGATTCAAACTTTTCAACCACCTCAGGGCGCACTAAGTTTAACAGTGTGCACACTTATACCTTTTAAAATTTATCAGAGAGGCCGGAACCACAGTAGATGCTACATTCTTTTTCAGATGTGGTCCAGTCATCCGCGGTGTTTTAATCAAAGACAAGAGGATCGATGTGTGAAGTCGCTGTGTCACCTCGGACAGCTCCTGCCACCATGTCGAAGTTGCTGGGTTTTAGAGACTGATGACAAAGGGTTAACAAGTTAAATGGTTATTCAACAATCTCAGCAGCTTTACATGCTTTGTGTCTACCCGTGCTGCGGGAAACTTCCGCGTTACTGACACATCACTTCCAGTGTACATGTCATTCCTGATATACACATGACCAGCTGGTTTTCAACCTGCACATGTATCGTCCCTTTCATGCAGATTCTGGCTTGGGTCACTGTCTGTGCGGAGCCTGCACAGTAATCTGGGGAAAATCCCATCTGACCCAGGAGACTTATCTACCTTAATATCTTTTAAAAGACCCATACTTCCTCATTTCCAGCGTCAACATGACCCAGACTGTCCACGCACTCGACTCAAGAATCTTCCACAAAGTACTTTTCTTTGGTGAACACTGATGCAAAGTACTCAGTTAGTATCTCATTCATTTCCTCTGGCTCAACACATAGATTCCCCCAACTGTCCTTAAGGTGTCCAATCCTTTCCCTGGCCACCCTCTTGCTTTTTACATATGAATAAAAAGCTTGGGATTTACCTCAATACTACTTGCCAAGGACTTTCCATTACCCCTCCGAGCCCAACTAATTTCCTGCTTCAGCACCTTCCTACTTTCTTTATACCTCTCAAGGATTTTGACTGTCCCCACCCTTCTTGACTGTACAAAAGCATTTTTTTTTTTGCTTTTTGACGAGGTTCACAATATCCCTCATTATTCAAGGCTCCCTGAGGGCAGCACGGTGGCCTAGTGGTTAGCACAACTGCCTCACGGCGCTGAGGTCCCAGGTTCGATCCCGGCTCTGGGTCACTGTCCATGTGGAGTTCGCACATTCTCCCCATGTCTGTGTGGGTTTCGCCCCCACAACCCAAAAATGTGCAGGGTAGGTGGATTGGCCACGCTAAATTGCCCCTTAATTGGAAAAAATAATTGGGTAATCTAAATTTATAAAAAAAAATTTTTTAAATTATTCAAGGCTCCCTAAACTTACCATATTTATCCGTCATTCCCTCAGGAACCTGACTTTCCTGAATCCTAATCAACTGTCGCTTGAAAGACTCCCACATGTCAAATGTAGATTTACCATCCAATAGCAGCACCCAATCCAATTTCCTCAATTCTTGTCTCATGTTATTGTAATTTGCCTTTCCACAGTTTAGCACCATAACGCGAGGATTACCTTCATCTCTGTCTAAAGGTACCCTAAAACATACAGAAATGTGGCAGCGCGGGAGCACAAGGTCCCAGGGTCCCAGGTTCGATTCCCCGCTGGTCACTGTGTGGAGTCTGCATGTTCTCCCCGTGTCTGCGTGGTTTTCCTCCGGGTGCTCCGGTTCCTCCCACAGTCCAAAGACGTGCAGGGTAGGTGGATTGCCCATGATTAAATTGCACTTAGTGGGTAAATGGATTAGGAGGGATTATTAGGTTATGGGGATATGGTGGAAGTGAGGGCTTGAGTGGGTTGGTGCAGACTCAATGTGCCGAACGGCTTCCTTCTGCACTGTATGTTCTATTTATGTACTCCCAATAAGTTTCCCCACTGAAACCTCAATCACCTGTAAGGGCTCATTCCCCAATATCAGATCCTGTACTGCCCCTTCCCCAGATGGATTATCTACATATTGCATCAATAAGCCCTCCTGGATGCGTCTTCCAAACTCTACCCTATCCAAGCCCCTAGCACTAAGTGTATCCCAGTCAATATTTGGAAAATTAAATGCCCCTACCACAATAACACTGTACTTATTCACCCATCCAAATCTCTCTATCTGCTCCTCTGTCTCTTACGAGCATTTGGGAGGCCTGTAATTAAACACCCAACATTGTGAATGCCCCCTTTCTGTTCTGAGGTCTATCCAGATTGCCTGATTGTTTGAGCCCTCAGAGGTTGTCCTCCCGCAGTACGGCTATGATATCTCCTTAACCCGTAATGTTACTCCGCCAGCCCTTTTACATCCCCCTCCTTCTCTCCAATACATTCCCAAGTCAAGGATGGTGTGTGACTCTGAGGGGAACCTCCAGGTGGTGGTTTTCCCACGTACCTGCTTCCCCTGTCCTTCTAGATGGTAGTGCTTGTGGATTTGGAGTGCTGCCTGATGAACCTTGGTGAGTTACTGCAGTGTATTTTGTAGATGGTACACACGGCTGCTAATCTGTATCAGTCAATGTTGGTGGAAGGGGTGCCAGTCAAATGGGCTGCTTTGTCCTGGATGGTGTCAAACCCCTTGTGTTGCTGGAGTTGCACTTCCAGGAAATTGGGGAGTATGCCATGACACCCCAGACACGTCTTTGCAAATGATGGACAAGCTTTGAGGAATCAGGTGAGTTACTTGCCGCAGGATTCCTATCCTCTGACTTGCTCTCTTGTAGCCATAATATTTATGTCGCCAGTGCAGTTCACTTTCTGGTTATTGGTAACCCCCCCAGATGTCCAGTGGGGGATTCAGTGCTGGCAGTGCCATTGAATGTCAAGGGGCAATGGTTTGATTCTCTCTTATTGGAGATGGCCGTTGCCTGGCAATTGTTTGGTGCAAATGATACTTGCCACTTGTCAACCAAGCCTGGGCACTTGGTGATAATAATTGTTAAATTTATACTACAACCTGTGACTTTGCTTTGCCAACAGAGACACGTTCTGAAACTTTTGAAATAAGAAGACACCCAGCCTCGCCACAACCAGTGGTTGGAAATGAAGTCAATGTGATGATTCACCAAGAGACAGCAGTTTCAACTGAAGGCACTGAAGTGTAATTCAGCATCGCTAATTGAAAATTTTCTTTGCAATTTCATACAATTCAGCATCCGCATTAAATAAGTCAACATGTAAAAATTCAAAGGTAAATGTTCTCCCTCTGGCCCCTCTTGAGATGGGGATGTGCAATTTTATAAAAGACACTCTTGAGTACTGTGATGGGAAATGTACTCTTAATTCATTCATTTGTTCCATTTCAGATTCCCTACTCTGAAATGCAATTGTCACTTTATAGAAATTATACACTTAACTCATGTGTGCCCCCTCGGAAAAGATTGACACTTAAGTTAGACATTTGCCCATGAGGGAAAATGTAATTCTAATTGTCACACAAATTTGTTGAGAATGGGAATTCAGTGCAGAGGATGAAGGAATGCTCAGTAATTGAAACCGGGAACTGTAAATCTATAAATAATCAGATAAATTAAGGTGAAAGAAATATCACGCAGAACAATGAGTCAGCTGAGATCCTTGTCTACAGTTCCTGTGCGGTGAATTCCTGGGCAAGTGCCTCCAGTTGAAGGAATCTAAGATTGAAGAGTTGCTGGAGTCAGTGCCCGGCATGTGGGAGGCTGGCGATTTGCTGGAGAACACATTCCTGCAGGTGGTCATTCTGCAGCTATAGAAAATTCAGGAGAATAGAAAGTGGCTAACTGACAGAGTAAGCGACAGGCAGTTCAGGATTTCTCCACACCTTTGTCTACTACAAAAGAAACAAGCAGAATTCAAGTGACGAGTGCAGTCCAAGAGCACACGAAAAGAACCATGAGGCTAAGCGTGTCTGGGATGCACAATAAAGTCTAGAAAACCATATGGTCATATGGTACCCAATAATAATCTTTATTAGTGTCATAAGTAGGTTTACATTAATGCTGCAATGAAATTACTGTGACAATCACCGAGTTGCTACACTACGGTGCCTGTTCGGGTACTTTGCGGGAGGTTCAGAATGTCCAATTCCCTAACAGCACGTCTTTCATGACTTGTGGGAGGAAACCGGAGCAGCCGGTGGAAACCCCTGCAGACACAGGGAGAACATGCAGACTCCGCACAATGACCAAGCCAGGAATCGAACCTGGGTTCCTGGTGCTGTGAAGCAACAGTGCTAATCACTGTGCTATTGTGCCGCGAAATGTGGCAGCAGACTGTCATTTCTGCTGCCAAAGTCATGAGTCTAACATGTGTGTTGCTTTTCTGGTACAGAGGGCCCACAGCGTTCGGTTGGCCCCAAGTCAAGACCGGGGTAGTAGAACAGTGGACTGGGGAACAAAGAAATACCCAAGCAAGTATACCCAACCTTTGGTCGGTGGACCAGCTTTTCAAGAAAAGATTGATTGATAGTCTAAAGAATTACCTAATCCAAGAAAGGGGAACAGCTACATGGAAGGGTTTGAGCAATTACAAATATTTACAATGTCCACCCGTTGGACAGAGTTGAGGTTTTGGCTGTAATATCGTGAGTCGAGACCGTTGGCAGCTTTCATGTTAAAGCAGCACTTGGGCTGACGAACAACAGCTAGAAGAGGGGTGGACTGCGTTAAGCAGTGGTTGCTAAATACAATCCACCAAAATCTGATTGGGGAAGATCACCGCTTGTATTCAGAAGGGGACAGTGGAAGTAACAGGATATGAAGAAAGATTCAGAGCAATCTGAAAGGAGCACTCAGGAATGGAACTTCCGGGGAGCAGGAGATGTGGGACAAAAATATTTTGGACTGTTGAAGTTTGCCTTTGTTGCTGGTTTGGAAACAGAATTGTCTAATGCATTAAAATTTTGTTTCCTGATTGGGACCGAGAAGCAATGACATACGCAATATTAATAGACTGATGTGTTCAAATTGACCGGGATAGAACATAAGAACTAGGAGCAGGACTAAGCCACCTGGCCCTTCGGGCCTGCTCCGACATTCAATGAGATCATGGCTGATCTTTTGTGGACTCAGC
Source organism: Scyliorhinus canicula (assembly GCF_902713615.1). Classification (NCBI taxonomy): domain Eukaryota; kingdom Metazoa; phylum Chordata; class Chondrichthyes; order Carcharhiniformes; family Scyliorhinidae; genus Scyliorhinus; species Scyliorhinus canicula. Next base: position 21,434,117 of record NC_052158.1, on the reverse strand, counting down.
TCGACTTTCCCCCTGAAAACCATACCCTTTATTCCTTTATTCTTCAAAATATGGGAGCTAAATTTGTGCTCTCCGGACCGGATTAAACCCTAAATTTACCATTTTAGTCAACGACTAATGCCCATCTAATTCATAAAAGCAAATTACTGCAGATGCTGGAATCTGAAACCAAAAATGATGCTGGAAAATCTCAGCAGGTCTGGCAGTATCTGTAGGAGAGAAAAGAGCTAATGTTTTGAGTCCAGGTGACCCTTTGTCAAGGCTAAAAGGCACAGAAAGTGGGAGATATTTATTCTGTGGGGTGAGGGAATTAAAGATGAGTCAGAACCACAGAAACCAAAGGAAAAGAGTGCTAATGGCAGTCCCAGAGAGAATAATCAAATTTAGTTAGGTCTCTGCCAAGCTAGGAAATATGGCAAAGCGGGAGAAACATATACAGTATTTTTCCTAAGACTGTGCTCGCAAACGCTGACTAGTTTTGATAGGCTCCAATCAATCTCAAGTAATGTCCAATGTTTGATTCACAAGTTATCCTCTCAGTAACAGACATTCATTCGAACAAACCGGGAGGTTCCAGCTAAGGAATGCAAATGAGGGGTCAACCAGAGATAAGAATTCCCTTAAAAAGGACCTTCTGATCGAGCTTCTTTGTTCCTAAATTCTTGAATCATTCTGTTTATTTGTGTTTCGTGACTTCTTTGGTGCTTCTGCTTTTGTTACGTGATTGATTTTTTAATGTATTGTCTGATATTTTCTTTTCTAAGTTTTATCGAGTTCCTGTTCAAGTGTATACCAGTGAGGAACTAACAATAAAGTTGTACTGTATTTTTGACATCCTTCACCAACAGGACTACTGATTCTTATCAGAAGATAAAAATAAGGGTCCCCACACTAGTGCTGGGGAACCCGCTGGCAGAGCCAGTGGGAAACGCCCTGAAAAAGCCACCATAAATGAACTTAGACATTTTGTACTAGAGAATCGCGCCCAAAGTGTATGTTTGTATGAAAAATACCAAAATCCTGTGTAGAAGCTAAGATAAGGGACTAACATGTTGAACAGTGTATTCAACAACTTTAGACACTCTTTCAAGCTGTTGTGTCTACCTGTGCTTCGGAGAACCCCATGTTACTGACACTTCCTGTGTACTTGACATCCCGATGAACACGTGACCATCTGCCCTACATCTTTCCCATGTAAGTTGGGTTACAACCAGTACTACAGGCATATGGCACTGTAGGACAGCAGTGATAGGTTATAAATGTTTAACAATGTAAGGGCCACAATCTATTTACAAGATGCTGAGCACTGATTTGGGTTACCACACCCAGCGCATAGCGCTTCATGTCCCTTCTTCCCCATCACCACCCTCCTGCCACTTTTTAAACCGTACAGTCCATATGTTGGCTAGGTCTGAATGTAGTCTTTTAACTTTAAATTGACCTGCTCAGGCAGACTGAGCATGTGATTGTGCCAATTAGCTGTGCTTGGGATGACCTTGGGTTGCTGTCCTTAGCTGGATAGGCATCGGGCAGCTTTGTGGTGTGTCCAGAGGCTGCCGGGTTGTTGCGTTGGCCCTCGGGAGAGGCTTCCATTTCACTGGTGCAGATGGGCACACATTGCAGACTCAGTGTGTTGGACTCTGTTGTTGTTGATTGATGCTGGTTCAGGTACAGGCAATAGGTGATACCCATTCCTGACATAGGGAGCACTGTCCTCGGCACCACATAGCTGTTTATTGTGGGGGGATGGCTGGTTTGCCATGGCCGCATGTGGCTTGACCCTAATTGTTTAGCCCAGTGTGCAGAGTCCTTGGCCATGTGGTCATAGCACCTTTACACCCTTTGCACCGCTTCGGGAGGGTGGGAATCCCACATTTGTTTCCACTTTTAGCTGCAGAGGGCCTTAGCGACAGGGATCATGGTTATGGTGTTCCGGGAGAATATTCTGACAAGGACAGGCCCTGTCTTGGCACGTTTGCAAGTAAGTAGTGCAGCATAAAAGTCAATGTTACCACAGATACATTCTGAAGGAGATGCTTTGCTGAGTGTATCGCCCATTCTGCCCACCCTTCGAGTGTGGGGAGAGGGGCTATTTGTGATGTGCGCAGAGTCCTTGAGCTCCCCGAAGATGAACTGCGAGCATTGTCCATCATATCCTTTGGGGATGCCAGGTGTAGTGAATGTCCCTTCAGCTTGCCGAGGTAAACGTTCTTTTTCAGATTGGGCAGACAGTTCGATTTCATACCAACCAGAGTACGGGTCATCCAGGCCCCAGTGCTGTATTCTGTTCCATCAAAGATATCTTCTACTGTGAGTGACCATGAGAGGACATCATGAATGTGCAGTAGTCCTTTAGTTTGATAAGATTTGAGCATGTTTGCACAGTGCACATCTGGACACTTCCCTCTCTATGTCTATATACATGGAGGGCCAGTATGATTCCATTGCCCTGTACCTTTGATACCTTCCAACGCTGGGTGGCATTTTGTGCTAAGTGCAGTACCTCAGTAGAGACGTAGGGATGTGTGAATCACTGGCTATGCAGTATCAGACCATCTTGCAGGTTAACCCCTCTCTCATAGCGGAGAACGTGCGGAGCTCAGGGGAAGCTCCTTTGATGACCCGGCCATCCTTCACAATGATGTCATGGAACTGCTTTCATGTAATATCCGCCTGTTGGACAACGTTGAATTTGTTAATTATATGGGATGACAGTACTTAAATCATCATGATGTCAATGTACTTCTCACAATCTGCCTGGTCAGTGGTGGGTAAATAAGGCCTGGAGAGGGCATTAGCAGGGTACAGCTCTCATGTTCCTGTAGAGGACACTGAGGTCATAGTTGAGAGTCATGCGCTGCAGTCATGCTGATGAAGTATGAAGACGCTATTTTGAGAATACTGTAGCTATGAGCGGCTGGTAATCAGTTTCAATGTTGGCAGGGCGGCCACAGATAGAGTCGTAAAATTTCTGTCAACCTACACAAGGAAGGAGGTTTTATTTGATCTGGGCATAACGCATTTCAGTGTCAGTGATACAAGGCGACTGTTCTGCCATTCTGGACACAGACTGCACCGAGTCTATAGCTGGAAGGTACCTGTTCATCGAGGTACAGATGTTTCGAGCATCAAAGTATTGTACAACCAGAGGTGTTGAGCCTGCCTGCCTGAGTTTTGTTGAATGTAATGGTTGATGCTCCTGCCAGCACCATTTGACATCTTGGTGGAAAAGCTGATGGAGGGGTCCAATCACGTCACTGTAGCAGGGAATGAACTTGAATAAATCATTTGTCATACCAAGAGGTGCTTCACGATGTAATTGTCCTTGGAATGGACATTTATCGTGTAGCCATTGCTTTGTCAGGATCTGGCTTCACACCATCAGCTATCAGCATATAACCTCACATACGGAACCTGGCTGACCCTGAATGTGCACTTCAGGCTTCAACTCTTTTGTCCCAATTCTGTCTAGGACCAAAAATTAAAGTGCACCATGTTCTTGCATTGTTCAACCACAGACCAGATTTTCATCGACAATGATTTTGCAGGGCTGTCCTCCAGAGTTACTCCAAACACCTCGCTGCCAGAGGGCATGCGGAGGAACGGTATCTGCTTAACAGAGTCATAAACGTGGTGAGCTTCATGGATTCTTTATCGAGCAGGATTTGTCAAAATCTGTATTTCAGCTCCAGGATACGGACAACCATGGTGTTGGGCATGTCGGGTATTAGCTGTTCAACAAGTTTTTTCATGGGATGAAATGATCTGAGCAAAGCCTTGTTTAGATGAACTGAGTCAATGCAGATTCTGACCGTGTTATCTCTGTTTACCGCAGCTACCATCACTGAAACTCACTCTGTGCCTTGTCAATGCGGTTCTGCCACCCAGTCTTGTACTCTATAATAATCTTTATTGTCACAAGTAGGCTTACATTAACACTGCAATGTAGTCATATGGGGAGGGAAGGTGGCCATAATTAGAAAGGTGCTACTACAGAGAGGAAGGCAGGCAGGGGGTTTGGATCTGCCGAACCTGATGTATTATTACAGGCGGCGAATGTGGAGAAAGTACGGAGCTGGGTCAGAGGAGTTGACTTCCAATGGGTCAGAATGGAGGAGATGTAGGGGGTCGAGATTGAAAGCGCCAGCAGCAGCGCTGCTCCCGACGGTCCCATGGAGATACTCAATGAGTCCGGTAGTAATAGCTTCGTTGAGAATTTGGAGGTAGTTTTGTCAGCACTTTGGGTTGGGGCAGGGTCAAAGGAAATGCCAATTCGTGGGAACCACAGATTTGAGCCAAGGAAATGGGATGGAAATTTTCGGATATGGGAGAGAAAGGAATTAGGACACTAACAGATTTGTTTCTTGGCATTGGTTTTCCAGATGAAGGAGCTGGGAGCGAAGTATTGGCTGGAGCAGGGTGTAGAGATCTACCATGCGGTTCAAGTGCAGTCTCGCAACACTTTAAAACTCGGTAGAAACTTGAGTCACTCTTCTCGGATGCAAGTAAGAATCTTTTATTGCCTCTGCTGATTACAACGGAGAGAAACTTAAATCTATTCTCAATAAAGCTTGCCAGCAAAAGAATTAAAGAGAAGTAATTTATAAAGAAATTTTGACTTTTAAGAAGAATACAGAAATGGCTTCTTGCTTTAAGTAAACAACTTGCGCAAACTTCGAGAGTTAGAGTGGAAAAGTGAAAATACAAAAATAAGGATAGTAAGTAGTTAGATCAAACTATAGAGTGATCCGGGATAGAAACTGGCTGTTCTCATGTTAAGGAAAATGTTATCAGTCTGAAACTATCTGTCCATACCTCTATATCGTCCTAATTGACTTGGTGAGTTTCAAATATATTTAATTGGATAGTGAACTGTCAATCCTCAATGTGCAGCATAAGTTTTAAATGTTTCATGTTTGAATATTTGTGTGTGCTATGGAATGTGATTTTGTGCTGTAATCAAGTCTGGTTCTTACTAGTTTTCTGCTGACTTTCATTTTATCCATATTCTGAACAATGGTGGCTTCATATTGCTATGGTGCTTATTTCGATCTTGATTACTGGTACAGCTCATTTCTTAATATGAAACTTACTTTGAAATCTGTTCATTCAAACTGTTGGTCTCGACATCAGCACTAGCTACAGGCGCGATCTGTGCTGCCATGACTTTGCGGCAGGAGTTTAAGTATACACTTATCAGGCAACATGTTACCAAAAGGGCAGCAGTGATGATCATCCCGTACACCAGGTATGATTGCCAAGAGCCCCCAAGTAGCCATTTGAACCAGCATCCGAACCTGAGTTGTAGTCGTGAAACTCCGCCCCAATTGCCTGAATCTTTGAGGCCTCCTTCCGAATGTGGGCGGGCCGAATCAGTGTTGTTTTCAGAGGAGTCCGAATATAAGTGCAACACTCTCTTCCTATACTGGCACATGTGCCAGTATAAAGGGATTAAGGTGAAGAATAAAGGGATAAGGGATTAAGGGTTATGGTGTTCGGGGCCGGAAAGTGGAGCTGAGTCCACAAAAGATCAGCCATGATCTCATTGAATGGCGGAGCAGGCTCGAGGGGCCAGATGGCCTACTCCTGCTCCTAGTTCTTATGTTCTTATGTGCCTCCCTTCTCTGCCAGAATAAAATCCACACCAAGCGATTTTGTAAGGCAATAGTTCGTTCTGCCACTATTCTGCTGAAATGACCTGAAGCACTTGGCTTCCCTCACTGAGAGCTAATGCGGTTTTGTTGGCTAGTTTCTCGAGTGCAGAGGCCATGTTTATGAGTTCTCACGCTGATTTTGCGTTACCATATGGTGCAAAGGCTTTCATTCAGAACCGTTGCGTTCCGGTAATGCCACGACGGACCGAAGGGCCAGGGCTGGATCAGAGTCGTAGCCTTCCCAATGTACGGAACCACATAAGCTAAAAAGCAACCGCCTCTCCATTTAGGGTTGCGAACCGTTGACCATTTCTGTGGGCGACCCGGGAGCCATGGATATGCTTTGAGGCCACAGATCCAGTAGATTCAATTTAAATTCCGTGGGGGTGGCAGAGTCGTTATTTGGCCGCACATGCGCACCTGCCCCGTCTCATTGTACCCGTTCCCTAGAAACGGGCCATTGACTTGAAAATTGCAGTGTTATGTTGTAGAATTAGGAGGGGCAGCGATACTGGTTAGTTTTAGATGTAAACCCTCTTTGCCAACAGCAAGGCCCCAATTCTGATCAAAGCATGGGATATACCACCCAGTGAACCCAGTGAGCCCCCAAAATTCTTTGCACCTCGATATTGGCAACTGTACGTCCGTATCTGTACTATTAACAAAGAACCAAACATTCATTGTTCAATATAATAAGGGGCATTTCCCATAGGGGATTCTGTTATATACCCGGTACGGATGTGCGCACACACCTAACAGGAGGAGGCATTTGTTACCTGTGCATATTCGTATTGTAGAGCCAGAAAGGTATTCTTAATGACTGCATGTTTCATATAAGAGCATTTGGTTCCAGAAAGCATATTCATAAAATTCACAATAAAAACGTAGCAGGCTGACATGCGGTGTTGCATCATGCTTCGGCTGGGTAGAGGTCTTCTATTCTTCGGTACCTATCGTAAATATAATCAATGATTCAAGCGTTATTTTAACTGCGTCCAATGTTTCCAGTGTCCCACGCCTTTTATGTCTACGCATACGCAAGTGTGCCCACTGATGTGGACTGGGTGGGGTCCTGTCCACCTAGGAGCAAACCCTGGTTTTTCAGGCAGGACCTTGACCATTACTTTTGAGCCAGCGGGGGGAGTATTAACATAGAATTTACAGTGCAGAAGGAGGCCATTCGGCCCATTGAGTCTGCACTGACTCTTGGAAAGAGCACCCTATCCAAGGTCAACACCTCCACCCTATCCCCATAACCCCATAACCCAGTAACCCAGTAACCCCACCCAACACTAAGGGCAATTTTGGACACTAAGGGCAATTTATCATGGCTAATCCACCTAACCTGCACATCTTTGTGACTGTGGGAGGAAACCGGAGCACCCGGAGGAAACCCACGCATACACGGGGAGGATGTGCAGACTCCGCACAGACAGTGACCCAAGCCGGAATCGAACCTGGGACCCTGGAGCTGTGAAGCGATTGTGCTATCCACAATGCTGCCGTGCTGCCAGTTTGCTGCCAGTTCTAAATTCTTATCCTTAGTTTCTTGTTTGTGCTTGTTGCCGCATATCTTTCAATTGGTTGCTGAGGTCAAATATGTAATTGCGCATTCTTTCCCACTTGGAAGGCAAAGGATTCAAACTTTTCAACCACCTCAAGGCGCACTAAGTTAACAGTGTGCACGCTTATACCTTTTAAAATTTATCAGAGAGGCCGGAACCACAGTAGATGCTACATTCTTTTTCAGATGTGGTCCAGTCATCCGCGGTGTTTTAATCAAAGACAAGAGGATCGATGTGTGAAGTCGCTGTGTCACCTCGGACAGCTCCTGCCACCATGTCGAAGTTGCTGGGTTTCAGAGACTGATGACAAAGGGTTAACAAGTTAAATGGGTTATTCAACAATCTCAGCAGCTCTTACATGCTTTGTGTCTACCCGTGCTGCGGGAAAACTTCCGCGTTACTGACACATCACTTCCAGTGTACATGTCATCCTGATGTACACATGACCAGCTGGTCTTCAACCTGCACATGTATCGTCCCTTTCTTAACCTCACTATGTTCCACAGGGCCAAGAAACCAATAAAGTACATTATGGTTGTGATGTAAGAAGTAGGCCACCAATTTGCAGATAGCAGGATCCTAAAGGCAGCAATGTGTAATAACCAGAATATTTCTATTTTAGTGATGTTTGTTGAAGGATAAATCAGTTTAGCTCAGTTGGCTAGACAGCTGGTTTGTGATGCAGAGTGAGGCTAACAGCACAGTTCAATTCCTGTGCTGGCTGAGGTCATTCACAACCTTGCCCTTTGCCTGAGGTGTGGTGATCCTCAGGTTAAATCACCACCAGTCAGCTCGCCCCTTTGGTCATCTGGGATTGTGGCGACTTTACCTTAGTGTCCAGAACACTAGGGAGAACGCTCCTTCTATTCTTCAACAAAGTGCCTGGTCTTTCTGAGGTAATAGATGCAGTTTTCCAATAGCAATGTGGTGTATTGGCCTAGATTTTGTGCTCACATTTCTGCCATGAAATTGGAAACCACAGTAGCCATCTGGGATGGCCACTTACAACCAGGAACAGAGAAACGCGCAAAGCACACTGGGTAAAATGGACAGAGCAAGGTTCAGGCAGGCTCAGAACCTGAAATGTATATTTGTGAGTGAGGAGTCCAGACGGTATCGAAACTCCAACCAATTAGCATTTTGATGGACCGATTAGCCCATCTCCACCAAGACAAAGGACTGACACTCAAGCGACCGGTACAGTCGCAGACATTTCGGCGCCACTCCCTGTTCTATGGAAGCGTAAACAACAGGGTCAGTGACCGCTTGGGACACGCCCAGCCATCCAGACACCCGCTTATTTATTGGTTCGAAATCGAACAGAGTAATCGGGGATCACCCAATTAGTGGGGTCCAAACTCAAGGACCGCCCAAAAGAGCGCAAAAACCCCCAAGTATAAGAAGAGAGTCCACCATGCATTCATCCTCTTTTGGACCTGGTGCCCCGGCTACGGCCATCTCCAATCGCAGCACTACCAGAAGCAAGTCCAAGTTCAACGCTCGCTACCGGACGGATGAGCCTAGCTGAGCAGCAGTTACTTCTACAGACTCAATAGATCCAGAATCGAACAGCGGCCTCTGTCCCTCTGACCTAAGCCGGGTGCCTGAAGGTTGTACAGGTTGTTTTAGTCGATAGGTGTAGTTTAACTGGTAGTTTTTATGTTGTATGATCAATTGTGTGTGTAAATAAAGTTCCCTTGACCTTGAATTAACTAACTGGTGTTTGGCTCTTTGATCGATAGCTTGTTGAACCTTGTGGTGGTATCATTTTATACCTGGCAAATCTGTGCATTAGAATATAGTACCAAAAGAAAGGAGGGCAAACTCACTGATTGCCATAGTTACAGCAGAGCCACAGAAAAGGCGACACCACGACTATTTGATTCGCGTGAGAATGCTGCCCACTGAGCCTTGGTTGGCACGGAAACAGGAAACTAGATGGTATGAGAACTAAGCAGGCACTTTTCAGAAGGGGAAATGGAGGTTTGAATGTGGAACTAATGCAGTAAGAATAAACTATTCAGCCCACATATTTTATTTTCATGTGGTTTTTATTTGCAGTTAATAACCTCAGCCAGAGAAAAGAATCTGACAGCTTGAATCTCAGTATGAAGCACTTCTCATTTAATAATAATTTAGATAAGCTCTTAAAACACCACAGCATACCAGGCGATGGACCAAGTGCTGGAAAATGGGATGAGAATTGTTACGTGCTTCATGGCCAGCACAGCCATGATGGGCTAAAGGGCTTCTTTCTGTGCTGCAAAACTCTTTGGTTCTGAATCTATGAATAAAACAATTTGTCACAGAGTCTGATCACAAGTAATGGAAATACAATATATTTTAAAAGAAATTCTTACACTAAATGTGTATGGGTGGCATGATAGCAAAGTAGTTAGCATTGTTGCTTCACAGCTCCAGGGTCCCAGGTTCGATTCCCAGCTTGGGTGACTGTGCGGAGTCTGCATGTTCTCACAGTGTCTGCATGGGTTTTCTCTGGGTGCTCCGATTTCCTCCCACAAGTCTCGAAAGGTGTACTGTTGGGTGAATTGGACATTCTGAATTCTCCCTCTGTGTACCCGAACAGGAGCCGGAATGTGGCGACTAAGGACTTTTCATAGTAACTTGAAATGAAAATGAAATGAAATGAAAATCGCTTATTGTCACAAGCAGGCTTCAAATGAAGTTCCTGAGAAAAACCCCTAGTCGCCACATTCCAGCACCTGTTCGGTGAGCCTGTTACGGGAATTGAACCGTGCGGCTGGCCTGTCTTGGTCTGCTTTCAATGCCAGCGATTTAGCCCTGTGCTAAACAGCCCCCCATTGCAGCGTTAATGTAAGCCTAGCGTGAAAATAAAGATAAAGATTATTATTTGCACAAAATTATTTCAAGCACTTTCAAGAAAGGAGATGTTTGAACTGTCATCACCCTGGCCATCTTCACTACCACATTACAGCCCCCACCATCCCCACCCCACCAGTGAATTAAAACTGGAAAAAAAAACATGAGTGCCCAAGAATTGTAGGATCTAATTGTGTTTTTCAAGCAGTGCTCCCCGTCAGTTGGAAACTTCCCTCTCCCAACCACACAGCCAATCGGTCCCGGTAGAGCCCATTTACCAAGGGAGCATCATGCTGTATCTAACCCCGTGCTATAGCTGTATTGGAGTGTTTGATGGGGACAGTGTAGCGGGAGCTTTACACTGTATCTAACCCCGTGCTGTAGCTGTACTGGAGTGTTTGATTGTACAGTGCATGGGAGTTTTGCTCTGTACCTAATATCGAACCCATGTTGTACCTATCCTGGGAATGTTTGATGAGGGCTATGTGGAGGGAGCTTTATTCTGGATCTAACCCCATGCTGTACCTGCCCTGGGAGTGTTTGATGGGGACAGTGTAGAGGGAGCTTCACTCTGTATCTCACCCTGTGCTGTACCTGTCCTGGGGGGTGTTTGATGGGGTCAGTGTAGGGGGAGCTTTACTCTGTATCTAACCCAGAGCTGTACCTCTCCTGGGTGTTTGATGGGGTCAGTGTAGTGGGAGCTTTACTCTGTATCTAACCCTGTGCTACACCTGTCCTGGGAGTGTTTGATGGGGACAGTGTAGAGGGAGCTTTACTCTGTATCTAAATCTCTGCTGTACCTGTCCTGGGGGTGTTTGATGGGGTCAGTGTAGTGGGAGCTTTACTCTGTATCTAACCCTGTGCTGCACCTGTCCTGGGAGTGTTTGATGGGGACAGTGTAGAGGGAGCTTTACTCTGTATCTAACTCTCTGCTGTACCTACCCTGAGACTGTTTATGGGTGCAGTGTAGAGTGAGAGATTTATTCTAATTCTAACATTGTACTGTACTGTCCTGGGAATGTTTGATTGGCCATTGTAGAGAGAACTTTGTTCTGTATCCACCCATGCCAATCCTGCACTGGGAGTGTTTGATGGGGAAGTATAGACTGAGCTTTACTCTGCAACTAACCCTATGCTGTTGCTGTCCTGGGAATGTTTAATCATAGAATTTACAGTGCAGAAGGAGGCCATTCGGCCCATCGAGTCTGCACTGGCTCTTGGAAAGAGCACCCTATCCAAGGTCAACACCTCCACCCTATCCCCATAACGCAGTAACCCCACCCAACACTAAGGGCAATTTTGGACACTAAGGGCAATTTATCATGGCCAATCCACTTAACCTGCACATCTTTGTGACTGTGGGAGGAAACAGGAGCACCTGGAGGAAACCCATGCACACACGGGGAGGATGTGCAGACTCCGCACAGGCAGTGACCCAAGCCGGAATCGAACCTGGAGCTGTGAAGCGATTGTGCTAGCCACAATGCTACCGTGCTGCCAGTTTGCTGCCAGTTCTAAATTCTTATCCTTAGTTTCGTGTCTAGATCGTGCTTGTTGGCGCATGTCTTTCAATTGGTTGCTGAGGTCAAATATGTAATTGCGCATTCTGTCCCACTTGGAAGGCAAAGGATTCAAACTTTTCAACCACCTCAGGGCGCACTAAGTTTAACAGTGTGCACACTTATACCTTTTAAAATTTATCAGAGAGGCCGGAACCACAGTAGATGCTACATTCTTTTTCAGATGTGGTCCAGTCATCCGCGGTGTTTTAATCAAAGACAAGAGGATCGATGTGTGAAGTCGCTGTGTCACCTCGGACAGCTCCTGCCACCATGTCGAAGTTGCTGGGTTTTAGAGACTGATGACAAAGGGTTAACAAGTTAAATGGGTTATTCAACAATCTCAGCAGCTCTTACATGCTTTGTGTCTACCCGTGCTGCGGGAAAACTTCCGCGTTACTGACACATCACTTCCACTGTACACGTCATCCTGATATACACATGACCAGCTGGTTTTCAACCTGCACATGTATCGTCCCTTTCATGCAGATTCCGGCTTGGGTCACTGTCTGTGCGGAGCCTGCACAGTAATCTGGGGAAAATCCCATCTGACCCAGGAGACTTATCTACCTTAATATCTTTTAAAAGACCCAATACTTCCTCATTTCCAGTGTCAACATGACCCAGACTGTCCACGCACTCGACTCAAGAATAATCTTCCACAAAGTACTTTTCTTTGGTGAACACTGATGCAAAGTACTCAGTTAGTATCTCATTCATTTCCTCTGGCTCAACACATAGATTCCCCCAACTGTCCTTAAGGTGTCCAATCCTTTCCCTGGCCACCCTCTTGCTTTTTACATATGAATAAAAAGCTTGGGATTTACCTCAATACTACTTGCCAAGGACTTTCCATTACCCCTCCGAGCCCAACTAATTTCCTGCTTCAGCACCTTCCTACTTTCTTTATACCCCTCAAGGATTTTGACTGTCCCCACCCTTCTTGACTGTACAAAAGCATTTTTTTTTTTGCTTTTTGACGAGGTTCACAATATCCCTCATTATTCAAGGCTCCCTGAGGGCAGCACGGTGGCCTAGTGGTTAGCACAACCGCCTCACGGTGCTGAGGTCCCAGGTTCGATCCCGGCTCTGGGTCACTGTCCATGTGGAGTTCGCACATTCTCCCCATGTCTGTGTGGGTTTCGCCCCCACAACCCAAAAATGTGCAGGGTCGGTGGATTGGCCACGCTAAATTGCCCCTTAATTGGAAAAAATAATTGGGTAATCTAAATTTATAAAAAAAAAAATTTTAAATTATTCAAGGCTCCCTAAACTTCCCATATTTATCCGTCATTCCCTCAGGAACCTGACTTTCCTGAATCCTAATCAACTGTCGCTTGAAAGACTCCCACATGTCAAATGTAGATTTACCATCCAATAGCAGCACCCAATCCAATTTCCTCAATTCTTGTCTCATGTTATTGTAATTTGCCTTTCCACAGTTTAGCACCATAACGCGAGGATTACCTTCATCCCTGTCTAAAAGTACCCTAAAACGTACAGAAATGTGGCAGCGCGGGAGCACAAGGTCCCAGGGTCCCAGGTTCGATTCCCCGCTGGATCACTGTGTGGAGTCTGCATGTTCTCCCCGTGTCTGCGTGGTTTTCCTCCGGGTGCTCCGGTTTCCTCCCACAGTCCAAAGACGTGCAGGGTAGGTGGATTGCCCATGATAAATTGCACTTAGTGGGTAAATGGTTAGGAGGGATTATTAGGTTATGGGGATATGGTGGAAGTGAGGCTTGAGTGGGTTGGTGCAGACTCAATGTGCGAACGGCCTCCTTCTGCACTGTATGTTCTATTTATGTACTCCCAATAAGTTTCCCCACTGAAACCTCAATCACCTGTACGGGCTCATTCCCCAATATCAGATCCTGTACTGCCCCTTCCCCAGATGGATTATCTACATATTGCATCAATAAACCCTCCTGGATGCATCTTCCAAACTCTACCATATCCAAGCCCCTAGCACTAAGTGTATCCCAGTCAATATTTGGAAAATTAAATGCCCCTACCACAATAACACTGTTACGTTTTCACCCATCCAAAATCTCTCTATCTGCTCCCCTGTCTCTTACGAGCATTTGGGAGGCCTGTAATTAAACACCCAACATTGTGAATGCCCCCTTTCTGTTCCTGAGGTCTATCCAGATTGCCTGATTGTTTGAGCCCTCAGAGGTGTCCTCCCGCAGTACGGCTATGATATCCCCTTAACCCGTAATGTTACTCCGCCAGCCCTTTTACATCCCCCTCCTTCTCTCCAATACATTCCCAAGTCAGGATGGTGTGTGACTCTGAGGGGAACCTCCAGGTGGTGGTTTTCCCACGTACCTGCTTCCCCTGTCCTTCTGGATGGTAGTGCTTGTGGATTTGGAGGAATGCCTGAGGAACCTTGGTGAGTTACTGCAGTGTATTTTGTAGATGGTACACACGGCTGCTAATCTGTATCAGTCAATGTTGGTGGAAGGGGTGCCAGTCAAATGGGCTGCTTTGTCCTGGATGGTGTCAAACCTCTTGTGTTGCTGGAGTTGCACTTCCAGGAAAGTGGGGAGTATGCCATGACACTCCAGACACGTCTTTGCAAATGATGGACAAGCTTTGAGGAATCAGGTGAGTTACTTGCCGCAGGATTCCTATCCTCTGACTTGCTCTCTTGTAGCCATAATATTTATGTCGCCAGTGCAGTTCAGTTTCTGGTTATTGGTAACCCCCCCAGATGTCCAGGGGGGATTCAGTGCTGGCAGTGCCATTGATGTCAAGGGGCAATGGTTTGATTCTCTCTTATTGGAGATGGCCGTTGGCTGGCAATTGTGTGGTGCAAATGATACTTGCCACTTGTCAACCCAGCCTGGGCACTTGGTGATAATAATTGTTAAATTTATACTTCAACCTGTGACTTTGCTTTGCCAACAGAGACACGTTCTGAAACTTTTGAAATAAGAAGACACCCAGCCTCGCCACAACCAGTGGTTGGAAATGAAGTCAATGTGATGATTCACCAAGAGACAGCAGTTTCAACTGAAGGCACTGAAGTGTAATTCAGCATCGCTAATTAAAATTTTTCTTTGCAATTTCATACAATTCAGCATCCGCATTAAATAAGTCAACATGTAAAAATTCAAAGGTAAATGTTCTCCCTCTGGCCCCTTTTGAGATGGGGATGTGCAATTTTATAAAAAACACTCTTGAGTACTGTGATGGGAAATGTACTCTTAATTCATTCATTTGTTCCATTTCAGATTCCCTACTCTGAAATGCAATTGTCACTTTATAGAAATTATACACTTAACTCATGTGTGCCCCCTCGGAAAAGATTGACACTTAAGTTAGACATTTGCCCATGAGGGAAAATGTAATTCTAATTGTCACACAAATTTGTTGAGAATGGGAATTCAGTGCAGAGGATGAAGGAATGCTCAGTAATTGAAACCGGGAACTGTAAATCTATAAATAATCAGATAAATTAAGGTGAAAGAAATATCACGCAGAACAATGAGTCAGCTGAGATCCTTGTCTACAGTTCCTGTGCGGTGAGTTCCTGGGTAACCATGTGTGAAGCAAGTGCCTCCAGTTGAAGGAATCTAAGATTGAAGAGTGGCTGGAGTCAGTGCCCGGCATGTGGGAGGCTGGCGATTTGCTGGAGAACACATTCCTGCAGGTGGTCATTCTGCAGCTATAGAAAATTCAGGAGAATAGCAAGTGGCTAACTGACAGAGTAAGCGACAGGCAGTTCAGGATTTCTCCACATCTTTGTCACTTCCAAAAAGAAACAAGCAGAATTCCAGTGACGAGTGCAGTCCAAGAGCACACGTATAGAACCATGAGGCTAAAGCGTGTCTGGGATGCACAATAAAGTCTAGAAAACCAATGGTCATATGGTACCCATTAATAATCTTTATTAGTGTTACAAGTAGGTTTACATTAATGCTGCAATGAAATTACTGTGACAATCACCTAGTTGCTACACTACGGCGCCTGTTCGGGTACTTTGCGGGAGGGTTCAGAATGTCCAATTCACCTAACAGCACGTCTTTCATGACTTGTGGGAGGAAACCGGAGCAGCCGGTGGAAACCCCTGCAGACACAGGGAGAACATGCAGACTCCGCACAATGACCCAAGCCAGGAATCGAACCTGGGTTCCTGGTGCTGTGAAGCAACAGTGCTAATCACTGTGCTATTGTGCCGCGCAATGTGGCAGCAGACTGTCATTTCTGCTGCCAAAGTCATGAGTCTAACATGTTGTGTTGCTTTTCTGGTAACAGAGGGCCCACAGCGTTCGGTTGGCCCCAAGTCAAGACCGGGGCAGTAAGAACAGTGGACGAGGAACAAAGAAATACCCAAGCAAAGTATACCCAACGTTTGGTCGGTGAACCAGCTTTTCAAGGAAAGATTGATTGATAGTCTAAAGAATTACCTAATCCCAAGAAAGGGGAACAGCTACATGGGAAGGGTTTGAGCAATTACAAAATATTTACAATGTCCACCCGTTGGACAGAGTTGAGGTTTTGGCTGTAATGATCGTGAGTCGAGACCGTTGGCAGCTTTCATGTTAAAGCAGCACTTGGGGCTGACGAACAACAGCTAGAAGAGGGGTGGACTGCTGTTAAGCAGTGGTTGCTAAAATACAATCCACCAAAATCTGATTGGGGAAAGATCACCGCTTGTATTCAGAAGGGGACAGTGGAAGTAACAGGATATGAAGAAAGATTCAGAGCAATCTGAAAGGAGCACTCAGGAATGGAACTTCCGGAGGGGCAGGAGATGTGGGACACAAATATTTTTGGACTGTTGAAGTTTGCCTTTGTTGCTGGTTTGGAAACAGAATTGTCTAATGCATTAAAACTGTTGTTTCCTGATTGGGACCGAGAAGCAATGACATACGCAATATTAATAGACTGATGTGTTCAAATTGACCGGGGTGAGAACATAAGAACTAGGAGCAGGACTAAGCCACCTGGCCCTTCGGGCCTGCTCCGACATTCAATGAGATCATGGCTGATCTTTTGTGGACTCAGATCGACTTTCCCACCTGAAAACCATACCCTTTATTCCTTTATTCTTCAAAATATGGGAGCTAAAATTTGTGCTCTCCGGACCGGATGAAACCCTAAAAATTTACCATTTTAGTCAACGACTAATGCCCATCTAATTCATAAAAGCAAATTACTGCAGATGCTGGAATCTGAAACCAAAAAAGATGATGCTGGAAAATCTCAGCAGGTCTGGCAGTATCTGTAGGGAGAGAAAAGAGCTAATGTTTTGAGTCCAGGTGATTCTTTGTCAAGGCTAAAAGGCACAGAAAGTGGGAGATATTTATTCTGTGGGGTGAGGGAATTAAAGATGAGTCAGAGCCACAGTAACCTAAGGAAAAGAGAGAATAATCAAATTTAGTTAGGTCTCTGCCAAGCTATGAAATATGGCAAAGAGGGAGAAACATATCCAGTATTTTTCCTAAGACTGTGCTCGCAAGCGCTGAGCTAGTTTTGATATGCACCAATCAATCTCAAGTAATGTCCAATATTTGATTCACAAGTTATCCTCTCAGTAACAGACATTCATTCGAACAAACTGGGAGGTTCCAGCTGAGGATTGCAAATGAGGGGGTCAACCAGAGATAAGAATTCTCTTAAAAATAGGACCTTCTGATCGAGCTTCTTTATTCCTGAATTCTTGAATCATTCTGTTTATTTGTGTTTCGCGATTTCTTTGGTGCTTCTGCTTTTGTTACGTGATTGATTTTTTAATGTATTGTCTGATATTTTCTTTTCTAAGTTTTATCGAGTTCCTGTTCAAGTGTATACCAGTGAGGAACTAACAATGAAGTTGTACTGTATTTTTGACATCTTCACCAACCGGACTACCGATTCTTATCAGAAGATAAAAATAAGGGTCCCCACACTAGTGCTGGGGAACCCGCTGGCAGAGCCAGTGGGAAACGCCCTGAAAAAGCCACCATAAATGAACTTAGACATTTTTACAGAGAATCGCGCCCAAAGTGTATGTTTGTATGAAAATACCAAAATCCTGTGTAGAAGCTAAGATAAGGGACTAACATGTTGAACAGTGTATTCAACAACTTTAGACACTCTTTCAAGCTGTGTGTCTACCTGTGCTTCGGGAGAACCCCATGTTACTGACACTTCCTGTGTACTTGACATCCCGATGAACACGTGACCATCTGCCCTACATCTTTCCCATGTAAGTTGGTACAACCAGTACTACAGGCATATGGCACTGTAGGACAGCAGTGATAGGTTATAAATGTTTTACAATGTAAGGGCCACAATCTATTTACAAGATGCTGAGCACTGATTTGGGTTACCACACCCAGCGCATAGCGCTTCATGTCCCTTCTTCCCCATCACCACCCTCCTGCCACTTTTTAAAACCGATATAGTCCATATGTTGGCTAGGTCTGAATGTAGTCTTTTAACTTTAAATTTGACCTGCTCAGGCAGACTGAGCATGTGATTGTGCCAATTAGCTGTGCTTGGGATGACCTTGGGTTGCTGTCCTTAGCTGGATAGCATCGGACAGCCTTGTGGTGTGTCCAGAGGCTGCCGGGTTGTTGCGTTGGCCTCGGGAGAGGCTTCCATTTCCACTGGTGCAGATGGGCACACATTGCAGACTCAGTGTGTTGGACTCTGTTGTTGTTGATGATGCTGGTTCAGGTACCTGCAATAGGTGATACCCATTCCTGACAAAGGGAGCACTGTCCTCGGCAACCACATAGCTGTTTGATTGTGGGGGATGGCTGGTTTGCCATGGCCGCATGTGGCTTAGACCCTAACTGTTTAGCCCAGTGTGCAGAGTCCTTGGCCATTGTGGTCATAGCACCTTTTACCCCTTTGCACCGCTTTGGGAGGGTGGGACCCACATTTGTTTCCACTTTTAGCTGCAGAAGGGCCTTAGCGACAGGGATCATGGTTATGGTGTTCCTGGAGAATATTCTGACAAGGACAGGCCCTGTCTTGGCACGTTTTGCAAGTTACGTAGTGCAGCATAAAAGTCAATGTTACCACGGATACATTTCTGAAGGAGATGCTTTGCTGAGTGTATCGCCCATTCTGCCCACCATTCGAGTGTGGGGAGAGGGGGCTATTTGTGATGTGCGCAGAGTCCTTGAGCTCCCCGAAGATGAACTGCCGAGCATTGTCCATCATTATCCTTTGGGGATGCCATGTGTAGTGAAATGTCCCTTCAGCATGCCGATGTAAACGTTCTTTTTCAGATTGGGCAGACAGTCGATTTCATACCAACCAGAGTACGGGTCATCCAGGCCCCAGTGCTGTATTCTGTTCCATTCAAAGATATCTGCCACTGTGAGTGACCATGAGAGGACATCATGAATGTGCAGTAGTCCTTTAGTTTAATAAGATTTGAGCACGTTGCACAGTGCACATCTGGACACTTCCCTCTCTATGTCTACATACATGGAGGGCCAGTATGATTCCATTGCCCTGTACCTTTGATACCTTCCAACGCTGGGTGGCATTTGTTGCTAAGTGCAGTACCTCAGTAGAGAAGTAGGGATGGTGAATCACTGGCTATGCAGTATCAGACCATCTTGCATGGTTAACCCCTCTCTCATAGCGGAGAACGTGCGGAGCTCATGGCGAAGCTCCTTTAATGACCCGGCCATCCTTTCACAATGATGTCATGGAACTGCTTTCATGTAATATCCGCCTGTTGGACAACGTTGAGTTTGTTAATTATATGGGATGACAGTACTTAAATCATCATGATGTCAATGTACTTCTCACAATCTGCCTGGTCATTGGTGGGTAAATAAGGCCTGGAGAGGGCATTAGCAGGGTACAGCTCCTCATGTTCCTTGTAGAGGACACTGAGGTCATAGTTTGAGAATCATGCGCTGCAGTCATGCTGATGAAGTATGAAGACGCTATTTTGAGAATACTGTAGCTATGAGCGGCTGGTAATCAGTTTCAATGTTGGCAGGGCGGCCACAGATAGAGTCGTAAAATTTCTGTCAACCTAACACAGGGAAGGAGGTTTTATTCGATCTGGGCATAACGCATTTCAGTGTCAGTGATACAAAGGCGACTGTTCTGCCATTCTGGACACAGACTGCACCGAGTCTATGCTGGAAGGTACCTGTTCATCGAGGTACAGATGTTCGAGCATCAAAGTATTGTAACACCAGAGGTGTTGAGCCTGCCTGCCTGAGTTTGTTGAATGTAATGGTTGATGCTCCTGCCAGCACCATTTGACATCTTGGTGGAAAAGCTGATGGAGGGGTCCAATCACGTCACTGTAGCAGGGAATGAACTTGAATAAATCATTTGTCATACCAAGAGGTGCTGCACGATGTAATTGTCCTTGGAATGGGCATTTGTCGTGTAGCCATTGCTTTGTCTGGATCTGGCTTCACACCATCAGCTATCAGCATATAACTCACATACGGAACCTGGCTGACCCTGAATGTGCACTTCAGGCTTCAACTCTTTTGTCCCAATTCTGTCTAGGACCAAAAATTAAAGTGCACCATGTTCTTGCATTGTTCAACCACAGACCAGATTTTCATCGACAATGATTTTGCAGGGCTGTCCTCCAGAGTTACTCCAAACACCTCGCTGCCAGAGGGCATGCGGAGGAAACGGTATCTGCTTACCGGAGTCATAAACGTGGTGAGCTTCATGGATTCTTTATCGAGCAGGATTTGTCAAAATCTGTATTTCAGCTCCAGGATACGGACAACCATGGTGTTGGGCATGTCGGGTATTAGCTGTTCAACAGTCTTTTCATGGGATGAAATGATCTGAGCAAAGCCTTGTTTAGATGAACTGAGTCAATGCAGATTCTGACCGTGTTATCTCTGTTTACCGCAGCTACCATCACTGAAACTCACTCTGTGCCTTGTCAATGCGGCTCTGCCACCCAGTCTTGTAATCTATAATAATCTTTATTGTCACAAGTAGGTTTACATTAACACTGCAATGTAGTAGTATGGGGAGGGAAGGTGGCCATAATTAGAAAGGTGCTACTACAGAGAGGAAGGCAGGCAGGGGGTTTGGATCTGCCGAACCTGATGTATTATTACAGGCGGCGAATGTGGAGAATGTACGGAGCTGGGTCAGAGGAGTTGACTTCCAATGGGTCAGAATGGAGGAGATGTAGGGGGTCGAGATCGAAAGCGCGAGCAGCAGCGCTGCTCCCGACGGTCCCATGGAGATACTCAATGAGTCCGGTAGTAATAGCTTCGTTGAGAATTTGGAGGTAGTTTTGTCAGCACTTTGGGTTGGGGCAGGGTCAAAGGAAATGCCAATTCGTGGGAACCACAGATTTGAGCCAAGGAAATGGGATGGAAATTTTCGGATATGGGAGAGAAAGGAATTAGGACACTAACAGATTTGTTTCTTGGCAATGGTTTTCCAGATTGAAGGAGCTGGGAGCGAAGTATTGGCTGGAGCAGGGTGTAGAGATCTACCATGCGGTTCAAGTGCAGTCTCGCAACACTTTAAAACTCGGTAGAAACTTGAGTCACACTTCTCGGATGCAAGTAAGAATCTTTTATTGCCTCTGCTGATTACAACTGAGAGAAACTTAAATCTATTCTCAATAAAGCTTGCCAGCAAAAGAATTAAAGAGAAGTAATTTATAAAGAAATTTTGACTTTTAAGAAGAATACAGAAATGGCTTCTTGCTTTAAGTAAAACAACTTGCGCAAACTTCGAGAGTTAGAGTGGAAAAGTGAAAATACAAAAATAAGGATAGTAAGTAGTTAGATCAAACTATAGAGTGATCCGGGATAGAAACTGGCTGTTCGAACTCTCATGTTTAAGGAAAATGTTATCAGTCTGAAGCTATCTGTCCATACCTCTATATCGTCCTAATTGATTTGGGTGAGTTTCAAATATATTTAATTGGATAGTGAACTGTCAATCCTCAATGTGCAGCATAAGTTTTAAATGTTTCATGTTTGAATATTTGTGTGTGCTATGGAATGTGATTTTGTGCTGTAATCAAGTCTGGTTCTTACTAGTTTTCTGCTGACTTTCATTTTATCCATATTCTGAACAATGGTGGCTTCATATTGCTATGGTGCTTATTTCGATCTTGATTACTGGTACAGCTCATTTCTTAATATGAAACTTACTTTGAAATCTGTTCATTCAAACTGTTGGTCTCGACATCAGCACTAGCTACAGGCGCGATCTGTGCTGCCATGACTTTGCAGCAGGAGTTTAAGCATACACTTATCAGGCAACATGTTACCAAAAGGGCAGCAGTGATGATCATCCCGTACACCAGGTATGATTGCCAAGAGCCCCCAAGTAGCCATTTGAACCAGCATCCGAACCTGAGTTGTAGTCGTGAAACTCCGCCCCAATTGCCTGAATCTTTGAGGCCTCCTTCCGAATGTGGGCGGCCGAATCAGTGTTGTTTTCAGAGGAGTCCGGAATATAAGTGCAACACTCTCTTCCTATACTGGCACATGTGCCAGTATAAAGGGATTAAGGTGAAGAATAAAGGGATTAAGGGATTAAGGGTTATGGTGTTCGGGCCGGAAAGTGGAGCTGAGTCCACAAAAGATCAGCCATGATCTCATTGAATGGCGGAGCAGGCTCGAGGGGCCAGATGGCCTACTCCTGCTCCTAGTTCTTATGTTCTTATGTGCCTCCCTTCTCTGCCAGAATAAAATCCACCACCAAGCGATTTTGTAAGGCAATAGTTCGTTCTGCCACTAATTCTGCTGAAATGACCTGAAGCACTTGGCTTCCCTCACTGAGAGCTAATGCGGTTTTGTTGGCTAGTTTCTCGAGTGCAGAGGCCATGTTTATGAGTTCTCACGCTGATTTTGCGTTACCATATGGTGCAAAGGCTTTCATTCAGAACCGTTGCGTTCCGGTAATGCCACGACGGACCGAAGGGCCAGGGGCTGGATCAGAGTCGTAGCCTTCCCAATGTACGGAACCACATAAGCTAAAAAGCAACCGCCTCTCCATTTAGGGTTGCGAACCGTTGACCATTTCTGTGGGCGACCCGGGAGCCATGGATATGCTTTGAGGCCACAGACCCAGTAGATTCAATTTAAATTCCGTGGGGGTAGCAGAGTCGTTATTTGGCCGCACATGCGCACCTGCCCCGTCTCATTGTACCCGTTCCCTAGAAACGGGCCATTGACTTGAAAATTGCAGTGTTATGTTGTAGAATTAGGAGTGGCAGCGATACTGGTTAGTTTTAGATGTAAACCCTCTTTGCCAACAGCAAGGCCCCAATTCTGATCAAAGCATGGGATATACCACCCAGTGAACCCAGTGAGCCCCCAAAATTCTTTGCACCTCGATATTGGCAACTGTACGTCCGTATCTGTACTATTAACAAAGAACCAAACATTCATTGTTCAATATAATTAAGGGGCATTTCCCATAAGGGGATTCCGTTATATACCCGGTACGGGATGTGCGCACACACCTAACAGGAGGAGGCATTTGTTACCTGTGCATATTCGTATTGTAGAGCCAGAAAGGTATTCTTAATGACTGCATGTTTCATATAAGAGCATTTGGTTCCAGAAAGCATATTCATAAAATTCACAATAAAAACGTAGCAGGCTGACATGCGGTGTTGCATCATGCTTCGGCTGGGTAGAGGTCTTCTATTCTTCGGTACCTATCGTAAATATAATCAATGATTCAAGCGTTATTTTAACTGCGTCCAATGTTTCCAGTGTCCCACGCCTTTTATGTCTACGCATACGCAAGTTTGCCCACTGATGTGGACTGGGTGGGGTCCTGTCCACCTAGGAGCAAACCCTGGTTTTTCAGGCAGGACCTTGACCATTACTTTTGAGCCAGCGGGGGGAGTATTAACATAGAATTTACAGTGCAGAAGGAGGCCATTCGGCCCATTGAGTCTGCACTGACTCTTGGAAAGAGCACCCTATCCAAGGTCAACACCTCCACCCTATCCCCATAACCCCATAACCCAGTAACCCAGTAACCCCACCCAACACTAAGGGCAATTTTGGACACTAAGGGCAATTTATCATGGCTAATCCAACTAACCTGCACATCTTTGTGACTGTGGGAGGAAACCGGAGCACCCGGAGGAAACCCACGCATACACGGGGAGGATGTGCAGACTCCGCACAGACAGTGACCCAAGCCGGAATCGAACCTGGGACCCTGGAGCTGTGAAGCGATTGTGCTATCCACAATGCTGCCGTGCTGCCAGTTTGCTGCCAGTTCTAAATTCTTATCCTTAGTTTCTTGTTTGTGCTTGTTGCCGCATATCTTTCAATTGGTTGCTGAGGTCAAATATGTAATTGCGCATTCTTTCCCACTTGGAAGGCAAAGGATTCAAACTTTTCAACCACCTCAAGGCGCACTAAGTTTAACAGTGTGCACGCTTATACCTTTTTAAATTTATCAGAGAGGCCGGAACCACAGTAGATGCTACATTCTTTTTCAGATGTGGTCCAGTCATCCGCGGTGTTTTAATCAAAGACAAGAGGATCGATGTGTGAAGTCGCTGTGTCACCTCGGACAGCTCCTGCCACCATGTCGAAGTTGCTGGGTTTCAGAGACTGATGACAAAGGGTTAACAAGTTAAATGGGTTATTCAACAATCTCAGCAGCTCTTACATGCTTTGTGTCTACCCGTGCTGCGGGAAAACTTCCGCGTTACTGACACATCACTTCCAGTGTACATGTCATCCTGATGTACACATGACCAGCTGGTCTTCAACCTGCACATGTATCGTCCCTTTCTTAACCTCACTATGTTCCACAGGGCCAAGAAACCAATAAAGTACATTATGGTTGTGATGTAAGAAGTAGGCCACCAATTTGCAGATAGCAGGATCCTAAAGGCAGCAATGTGTAATGACCAGAATATTTCTATTTTAGTGATGTTCGTTGAAGGATAAATCGGTTTAGCTCAGTTGGCTAGACAGCTGGTTTGTGATGCAGAGTGAGGCTAACAGCACAGTTCAATTCCTGTGCTGGCTGAGGTCATTCACAACCTTGCCCTTTGCCTGAGGTGTGGTGATCCTCAGGTTAAATCACCACCAGTCAGCTCGCCCCTTTGGTCATCTGGGATTGTGGCGACTTTACCTTAGTGTCCAGAACACTAGGGAGAACGCTCCTTCTATTCTTCAACAAAGTGCCTGGTCTTTCTGAGGTAATAGATGCAGTTTTCCAATAGCAATGTGGTGTATTGGCCTAGATTTTGTGCTCACATTTCTGCCATGAAATTGGAAACCACAGTAGCCATCTGGGATGGCCACTTACAACCAGGAACAGAGAAACGCGCAAAGCACACTGGGTAAAATGGACAGAGCAAGGTTCAGGTAGGCTCAGAGCCTGAAATGTATATTTGTGAGTGAGGAGTCCAGACGGTATCGAAACTCCAACCAATTAGCATTTTGATGGACCGATTAGCCCATCTCCACCAAGACAAAGGACTGACACTCAAGCGACCGGTACAGTCGCAGACATTTCGGCGCCACTCCCTGTTCTATGGAAGCGTAAACAACAGGGTCAGTGACCGCTTGGGACACGCCCAGCCATCCAGACACCCGCTTATTTATTGGTTCGAAATCGAACAGAGTAATCGGGGATCACCCAATTAGTGGGGTCCAAACTCAAGGACCGCCCAAAAGAGCGCAAAAACCCCCAAGTATAAGAAGAGAGTCCACCATGCATTCATCCTCTTTTGGACCTGGTGCCCCGGCTACGGCCATCTCCAATCGCAGCACTACCAGAAGCAAGTCCAAGTTCAACGCTCGCTACCGGACGGATGAGCCTAGCTGAGCAGCAGTTACTTCTACAGACTCAATAGATCCAGAATCGAACAGCGGCCTCTGTCCCTCTGACCTAAGCCGGGTGCCTGAAGGTTGTACAGGTTGTTTTAGTCGATAGGTGTAGTTTAACTGGTAGTTTTTATGTTGTATGATCAATTGTGTGTGTAAATAAAGTTCCCTTGACCTTGAATTAACTAACTGGTGTTTGGCTCTTTGATCGATAGCTGGTTGAACCTTGTGGTGGTATCATTTTATACCTGGCAACTCTGAGCATTAGAATATAGTACCAAAAGAAAAGAGGGCAAACTCACTGATTGCCATAGTTACAGCAGAGCCACAGAAAAGGCGACACCACGACTATTTGATTCGCGTGAGAATGCTGCCCACTGAGCCTTGGTTGGCACGGAAACAGGAAACTAGATGGTATGAGAACTAAGCAGGCACTTTTCAGAAGGGGAAATGGAGGTTTGAATGTGGAACTAATGCAGTAAGAATAAACTATTCAGCCCACATATTTTTATTTTCATGTGGTTTTTATTTGCAGTTAATAACCTCAGCCAGAGAAAAGAATCTGACAGCTTGAATCTCAGCATGAAGCACTTCTCATTTAATAATAATTTAGATAAGCTCTTAAAACACCACAGCATACCAGGCGATGGACCAAGTGCTGGAAAATGGGATGAGAATTGATACGTGCTTCATGGCCAGCACAGCCATGATGGGCTAAAGGGCTTCTTTCTGTGCTGCAAAACTCTTTGGTTCTGAATCTATGAATAAAACAATTTGTCACAGAGTCTGATCACAAGTATTGGAAATACAATATATTTTAAAAGAAATTCTTACACTAAATGTGTATGGGTGGCATGATAGCACAGTAGTTAGCATTGTTGCTTCACAGCTCCAGGGTCCCAGGTTCGATTCCCAGCTTGGGTGACTGTGCGGAGTCTGCATGTTCTCACAGTGTCTGCATGGGTTTTCTCTGGGTGCTCCAATTTCCTCCCACAAGTCTCGAAAGGTGTACTGTTGGGTGAATTGGACATTCTGAATTCTCCCTCTGTGTACCCGAACAGGAGCCGGAATGTGGCGACTAAGGACTTTTCATAGTAACTTGAAATGAAAATGAAATGAAATGAAAATCGCTTATTGTCACAAGCAGGCTTCAAATGAAGTTCCTGTGAAAAGCCCCTAGTCGCCACATTCCAGCGCCTGTTCGGTGAGCCTGTTACGGGAATTGAACCGTGCGGCTGGCCTGTCTTGGTCTGCTTTCAAAGCCAGCGATTTAGCCCTGTGCTAAACAGCCCCCCATTGCAGCGTTAATGTAAGCCTAGTGTGAAAATAAAGATAAAGATTATTATTTGCACAAAATTATTTCAAGCACTTTCAAGAAAAGAGATGTTTCAACTGTCATCACCCTGGCCATCTTCACTACCACATTACAGCCCCCACCATCCCCACCCCACCAGTGAATTAAAACTGGAAAAAAAAACATGAGTGCCCAAGAATTGTAGGATCTAATTGTGTTTTTCAAGCAGTGCTCCCCGTGAGTTGGAAACTTCCCTCTCCCAACCACACAGCCAATCGGTCCCGGTAGAGCCCATTTACCAAGGGAGCATCATGCTGTATCTAACCCCGTGCTATAGCTGTATTGGAGTGTTTGATGGGGACAGTGTAGAGGGAGCTTTACACTGTATCTAACCCCGTGCTGTAGCTGTACTGGAGTGTTTGATTGTACAGTGCATGGGAGTTTTGCTCTGTACCTAATATCGAACCCATGTTGTACCTATCCTGGGAATGTTTGATGAGGGCTATGTGGAGGGAGCTTTATTCTGGATCTAACCCCATGCTGTACCTGCCCTGGGAGTGTTTGATGGGGACACTGTAGAGGGAGCTTCACTCTGTATCTCACCCCGTGCTCTACCTGTCCTGGGGGTGTTTGATGGGGTCAGTGTAGAGGGAGCTTTACTCTGTATCTAACCCTGTGCTGCACCTGTCCTGGGAGTGTTTGATGGGGACAGTGTAGAGGGAGCTTTACTCTGTATCTAACTCTCTGCTGTACCTACCCTGAGACTGTTTATGGGTGCAGTGTAGAGTGAGAGATTTATTCTAATTCTAACATTGTACTGTACTGTCCTGGGAATGTTTGATTGGCCATTGTGGAGAGAACTTTGTTCTGTATCCACCCATGCCAATCCTGCACTGGGAGTGTTTGATGGGGAAGTATAGACTGAGCTTTACTCTGCAACTAACCCTATGCTGTTGCTGTCCTGGGAATGTTTAATCATAGAATTTACAGTGCAGAAGGAGGCCATTCGGCCCATCGAGTCTGCACTGGCTCTTGGAAAGAGCACCCTATCCAAGGTCAACACCTCCACCCTATCCCCATAACGCAGTAACCCCACCCAACACTAAGGGCAATTTTGGACACTAAGGGCAATTTATCATGGCCAATCCACCTAACCTGCACATCTTTGTGACTGTGGGAGGAAACAGGAGCACCTGGAGGAAACCCATGCACACACGGGGAGGATGTGCAGACTCCGCACAGGCAGTGACCCAAGCCGGAATCGAACCTGGAGCTGTGAAGCGATTGTGCTAGCCACAATGCTACCGTGCTGCCAGTTTGCTGCCAGTTCTAAATTCTTATCCTTAGTTTCGTGTCTAGATCGTGCTTGTTGGCGCATGTCTTTCAATTGGTTGCTGAGGTCAAATATGTAATTGCGCATTCTGTCCCACTTGGAAGGCAAAGGATTCAAACTTTTCAACCACCTCAGGGCGCACTAAGTTTAACAGTGTGCACACTTATACCTTTTAAAATTTATCAGAGAGGCCGGAACCACAGTAGATGCTACATTCTTTTTCAGATGTGGTCCAGTCATCCGCGGTGTTTTAATCAAAGACAAGAGGATCGATGTGTGAAGTCGCTGTGTCACCTCGGACAGCTCCTGCCACCATGTCGAAGTTGCTGGGTTTTAGAGACTGATGACAAAGGGTTAACAAGTTAAATGGGTTATTCAACAATCTCAGCAGCTTACATGCTTTGTGTCTACCCGTGCTGCGGGAAAACTTCCGCGTTACTGACACATCACTTCCAGTGTACATGTCATCCTGATATACACATGACCAGCTGGTTTTCAACCTGCACATGTATCGTCCCTTTCATGCAGATTCCGGCTTGGGTCACTGTCTGTGCGGAGCCTGCACAGTAATCTGGGGAAAATCCCATCTGACCCAGGAGACTTATCTACCTTAATATCTTTTAAAAGACCCAATACTTCCTCATTTCCAGCGTCAACATGACCCAGACTGTCCACGCACTCGACTCAAGAATAATCTTCCACAAAGTACTTTTCTTTGGTGAACACTGATGCAAAGTACTCAGTTAGTATCTCATTCATTTCCTCTGGCTCAACACATAGATTCCCCCAACTGTCCTTAAGGTGTCCAATCCTTTCCCTGGCCACCCTCTTGCTTTTTACATATGAATAAAAAGCTTGGGATTTACCTCAATACTACTTGCCAAGGACTTTCCATTACCCCTCCGAGCCCAACTAATTTCCTGCTTCAGCACCTTCCTACTTTCTTTATACCTCTCAAGGATTTTGACTGTCCCCACCCTTCTTGACTGTACAAAAGCATTTTTTTTTTTGCTTTTTGACGAGGTTCACAATATCCCTCATTATTCAAGGCTCCCTGAGGGCAGCACGGTGGCCTAGTGGTTAGCACAACTGCCTCACGGCGCTGAGGTCCCAGGTTCGATCCCGGCTCTGGGTCACTGTCCATGTGGAGTTCGCACATTCTCCCCATGTCTGTGTGGGTTTCGCCCCCACAACCCAAAAATGTGCAGGGTAGGTGGATTGGCCACGCTAAATTGCCCCTTAATTGGAAAAAATAATTGGGTAATCTAAATTTATAAAAAAAAAAATTTTAAATTATTCAAGGCTCCCTAAACTTACCATATTTATCCGTCATTCCCTCAGGAACCTGACTTTCCTGAATCCTAATCAACTGTCGCTTGAAAGACTCCCACATGTCAAATGTAGATTTACCATCCAATAGCAGCACCCAATCCAATTTCCTCAATTCTTGTCTCATGTTATTGTAATTTGCCTTTCCACAGTTTAGCACCATAACGCGAGGATTACCTTCATCTCTGTCTAAAGGTACCCTAAAACATACAGAAATGTGGCAGCGCGGGAGCACAAGGTCCCAGGGTCCCAGGTTCGATTCCCCGCTGGATCACTGTGTGGAGTCTGCATGTTCTCCCCGTGTCTGCGTGGTTTTCCTCCGGGTGCTCCGGTTCCTCCCACAGTCCAAAGACGTGCAGGGTAGGTGGATTGCCCATGATAAATTGCACTTAGTGGGTAAATGGTTAGGAGGGATTATTAGGTTATGGGGATATGGTGGAAGTGAGGGCTTGAGTGGGTTGGTGCAGACTCAATGTGCCGAACGGCTTCCTTCTGCACCGTATGTTCTATTTATGTACTCCCAATAAGTTTCCCCACTGAAACCTCAATCACCTGTAAGGGCTCATTCCCCAATATCAGATCCTGTACTGCCCCTTCCCCAGATGGATTATCTACATATTGCATCAATAAGCCCTCCTGGATGCGTCTTCCAAACTCTACCCTATCCAAGCCCCTAGCACTAAGTGTATCCCAGTCAATATTTGGAAAATTAAATGCCCCTACCACAATAACACTGTTACTTATTCACCCATCCAAAATCTCTCTATCTGCTCCTCTGTCTCTTACGAGCATTTGGGAGGCCTGTAATTAAACACCCAACATTGTGAATGCCCCCTTTCTGTTCCTGAGGTCTATCCAGATTGCCTGATTGTTTGAGCCCTCAGAGGTGTCCTCCCGCAGTACGGCTATGATATCTCCTTAACCCGTAATGTTACTCCGCCAGCCCTTTTACATCCCCCTCCTTCTCTCCAATACATTCCCAAGTCAGGATGGTGTGTGACTCTGAGGGGAACCTCCAGGTGGTGGTTTTCCCACGTACCTGCTTCCCCTGTCCTTCTAGATGGTAGTGCTTGTGGATTTGGAGTGCTGCCTGATGAACCTTGGTGAGTTACTGCAGTGTATTTTATAGATGGTACACACGGCTGCTAATCTGTATCAGTCAATGTTGGTGGAAGGGGTGCCAGTCAAATGGGCTGCTTTGTCCTGGATGGTGTCAAACCCCTTGTGTTGCTGGAGTTGCACTTCCAGGAAATTGGGGAGTATGCCATGACACCCCAGACACGTCTTTGCAAATGATGGACAAGCTTTGAGGAATCAGGTGAGTTACTTGCCGCAGGATTCCTATCCTCTGACCTGCTCTCTTGTAGCCATAATATTTATGTCGCCAGTGCAGTTCACTTTCTGGTTATTGGTAACCCCCCCAGATGTCCAGTGGGGGATTCAGTGCTGGCAGTGCCATTGAATGTCAAGGGGCAATGGTTTGATTCTCTCTTATTGGAGATGGCCGTTGCCTGGCAATTGTTTGGTGCAAATGATACTTGCCACTTGTCAACCAAGCCTGGGCACTTGGTGATAATAATTGTTAAATTTATACTACAACCTGTGACTTTGCTTTGCCAACAGAGACACGTTCCGAAACTTTTGAAATAAGAAGACACCCAGCCTCGCCACAACCAGTGGTTGGAAATGAAGTCAATGTGATGATTCACCAAGAGACAGCAGTTTCAACTGAAGGCACTGAAGTGTAATTCAGCATCGCTAATTGAAAATTTTCTTTGCAATTTCATACAATTCAGCATCCGCATTAAATAAGTCAACATGTAAAAATTCAAAGGTAAATGTTCTCCCTCTGGCCCCTCTTGAGATGGGGATGTGCAATTTTATAAAAGACACTCTTGAGTACTGTGATGGGAAATGTACTCTTAATTCATTCATTTGTTCCATTTCAGATTCCCTACTCTGAAATGCAATTGTCACTTTATAGAAATTATACACTTAACTCATGTGTGCCCCCTCGGAAAAGATTGACACTTAAGTTAGACATTTGCCCATGAGGGAAAATGTAATTCTAATTGTCACACAAATTTGTTGAGAATGGGAATTCAGTGCAGAGGATGAAGGAATGCTCAGTAATTGAAACCGGGAACTGTAAATCTATAAATAATCAGATAAATTAAGGTGAAAGAAATATCACGCAGAACAATGAGTCAGCTGAGATCCTTGTCTACAGTTCCTGTGCGGTGAATTCCTGGGCAAGTGCCTCCAGTTGAAGGAATCTAAGATTGAAGAGTTGCTGGAGTCAGTGCCCGGCATGTGGGAGGCTGGCGATTTGCTGGAGAACACATTCCTGCAGGTGGTCATTCTGCAGCTATAGAAAATTCAGGAGAATAGCAAGTGGCGAACTGACAGAGTAAGCGACAGGCAGTTCAGGATTTCTCCACACCTTTGTCACTTACAAAAAGAAACAAGCAGAATTCCAGTGACGAGTGCAGTCCAAGAGCACACGAAAAGAACCATGAGGCTAAAGCGTGTCTGGGATGCACAATAAAGTCTAGAAAACCAATGGTCATATGGTACCCAATAATAATCTTTATTAGTGTCATAAGTAGGTTTACATTAATGCTGCAATGAAATTACTGTGACAATCACCGAGTTGCTACACTACGGTGCCTGTTCGGGTACTTTGCGGGAGGGTTCAGAATGTCCAATTCACCTAACAGCACGTCTTTCATGACTTGTGGGAGGAAACCGGAGCAGCCGGTGGAAACCCCTGCAGACACAGGGAGAACATGCAGACTCCGCACAATGACCCAAGCCAGGAATCGAACCTGGGTTCCTGGTGCTGTGAAGCAACAGTGCTAATCACTGTGCTATTGTGCCGCGCAATGTGGCAGCAGACTGTCATTTCTGCTGCCAAAGTCATGAGTCTAACATGTTGTGTTGCTTTTCTGGTAACAGAGGGCCCACAGCGTTCGGTTGGCCCCAAGTCAAGACCGGGGTAGTAAGAACAGTGGACGGGGAACAAAGAAATACCCAAGCAAAGTATACCCAACCTTTTGGTCGGTGAACCAGCTTTTCAAGGAAAGATTGATTGATAGTCTAAAGAATTACCTAATCCCAAGAAAGGGGAACAGCTCCATGGGAAGGGTTTGAGCAATTACAAAATATTTACAATGTACACCCGTTGGACAGAGTTGAGGTTTTGGCTGTAATGATCGTGAGTCGAGACCGTTGGCAGCTTTCATGTTAAAGCAGCACTTGGGGCTGACGAACAACAGCTAGAAGAGGGGTGGACTGCGGTTAAGCAGTGGTTGCTAAAATACAATACACCAAAATCTGATTGGGGAAAGATCACCGCTTGTATTCAGAAGGGGACAGTGGAAGTAACAGGATATGAAGAAAGATTCAGAGCAATCTGAAAGGAGCACTCAGGAATGGAACTTCTGGAGGAGCAGGAGATGTGGGACAAAAATATTTTGGACTGTTGAAGTTTGCCTTTGTTGCTGGTTTGGAAACAGAATTGTCTAATGCATTAAAATTGTTGTTTCCTGATTGGGACCGAGAAGCAATGACATACGCAATATTAATAGACTGATGTGTTCAAATTGACCGGGATAAGAACATAAGAACTAGGAGCAGGACTAAGCCACCTGGCCCTTCGGGCCTGCTCCGACATTCAATGAGATCATGGCTGATCTTTTGTGGACTCAGCTCGACTTTCCCACCTGAAAACCATACCCTTTATTCCTTTATTCTTCAAAATATGGGAGCTAAAGTTTGTGCTCTCCGGACCGGATGAAACCCTAAAAATTTACCATTTTAGTCAACGACTAATGCCCATCTAATTCATAAAAGCAAATTACTGCAGATGCTGGAATCTGAAACCAAAAAAGATGATGCTGGAAAATCTCAGCAGGTCTGGCAGTATCTGTAGGGAGAGAAAAGAGCTAATGTTTTGAGTCCAGGTGACCCTTTGTCAAGGCTAAAAGGCACAGAAAGTGGGAGATATTTATTCTGTGGGGTGAGGGAATTAAAGATGAGTCAGAACCACAGAAACCAAAGGAAAAGAGTGCTAATGGCAGTCCCCAGAGAGAATAATCAAATTTAGTTAGGTCTCTGCCAAGCTAGGAAATATGGCAAAGCGGGAGAAACATATACAGTATTTTTCCTAAGACTGTGCTCGCAAACGCTGAACTAGTTTTGATAGGCTCCAATCAATCTCAAGTAATGTCCAATGTTTGATTCACAAGTTATCCTCTCAGTGACAGACATTCATTCGAACAAACCGGGAGGTTCCAGCTAAGGAATGCAAATGAGGGGGTCAACCAGAGATAAGAATTCCCTTAAAAATAGGACCTTCTGATCGAGCTTCTTTGTTCCTAAATTCTTGAATCATTCTGTTTATTTGTGTTTCGTGACTTCTTTGGTGCTTCTGCTTTTGTTATGTGATTGATTTTTTAATGTATTGTCTGATATTTTCTTTTCTAAGTTTTATCGAGTTCCTGTTCAAGTGTATACCAGTGAGGAACTAACAATGAAGTTGTACTGTATTTTTGACATCTTCACCAACCGGACTACTGATTCTTATCAGAAGATAAAAATAAGGGTCCCCACACTAGTGCTGGGGAACCCGCTGGCAGAGCCAGTGGGAAACGCCCTGAAAAAGCCACCATAAATGAACTTAGACATTTTTACAGAGAATCGCGCCCAAAGTGTATGTTTGTATGAAAATACCAAAATCCTGTGTAGAAGCTAAGATAAGGGACTAACATGTTGAACAGTGTATTCAACAACTTTAGACACTCTTTCAAGCTGTGTGTCTACCTGTGCTTCGGGAGAACCCCATGTTACTGACACTTCCTGTGTACTTGACATCCCGATGAACACGTGACCATCTGCCCTACATCTTTCCCATGTAAGTTGGTACAACCAGTACTACAGGCATATGGCACTGTAGGACAGCAGTGATAGGTTATAAATGTTTTACAATGTAAGGGCCACAATCTATTTACAAGATGCTGAGCACTGATTTGGGTTACCACACCCAACGCATAGCGCTTCATGTCCCTTCTTCCCCATCACCACCCTCCTGCCACTTTTTTAAACCGATACAGTCCATATGTTGGCTAGGTCTGAATGTAGTCTTTTAACTTTAAATTTGACCTGCTCAGGCAGACTGAGCATGTGATTGTGCCAATTAGCTGTGCTTGGGATGACCTTGGGTTGCTGTCCTTAGCTGGATGGCATCGGACAGCCTTGTGGTGTGTCCAGAGGCTGCCGGGTTGT
The DNA here is from genome assembly GCF_902713615.1 of Scyliorhinus canicula. Taxonomy (NCBI): domain Eukaryota; kingdom Metazoa; phylum Chordata; class Chondrichthyes; order Carcharhiniformes; family Scyliorhinidae; genus Scyliorhinus; species Scyliorhinus canicula. The sequence continues at coordinate 21,399,481 of NC_052158.1, read as the reverse complement.
TGCGTTGGCCTCGGGAGAGGCTTCCATTTCCACTGGTGCAGATGGGCACACATTGCAGACTCAGTGTGTTGGACTCTGTTGTTGTTGATGATGCTGGTTCAGGTACAGGCAATAGGTGATACCCATTCCTGACATAGGGAGCACTGTCCTCGGCAACCACATAGCTGTTTGATTGTGGGGGATGGCTGGTTTGCCATGGCCGCATGTGGCTTAGACCCTAATTGTTTAGCCCAGTGTGCAGAGTCCTTGGCCATTGTGGTCATAGCACCTTTTACCCCTTTGCACCGCTTCGGGAGGGTGGGACCCACATTTGTTTCCACTTTTAGCTGCAGAAGGGCCTTAGCGACAGGGATCATGGTTATGGTGTTCCTGGAGAATATTCTGACAAGGACAGGCCCTGTCTTGGCACCTTTTGCAAGTTAAGTAGTGCAGCATAAAAGTCAATGTTACCACGGATACATTTCTGAAGGAGATGCTTTGCTGAGTGTATCGCCCATTCTGCCCACCATTCGAGTGTGGGGAGAGGGGGCTATTTGTGATGTGCGCAGAGTCCTTGAGCTCCCCGAAGATGAACTGCCGAGCATTGTCCATCATTATCCTTTGGGGATGCCATGTGTAGTGAAATGTCCCTTCAGCTTGCCGATGTAAACGTTCTTTTTCAGATTGGGCAGACAGTCGATTTCATACCAACCAGAGTACGGGTCATCCAGGCCCCAGTGCTGTATTCTGTTCCATTCAAAGATATCTTCTACTGTGAGTGACCATGAGAGGACATCATGAATGTGCAGTAGTCCTTTAGTTTGATAAGATTTGAGCACGTTGCACAGTGCACATCTGGACACTTCCCTCTCTATGTCTACATACATGGAGGGCCAGTATGATTCCATTGCCCTGTACCTTTGATACCTTCCAACGCTGGGTGGCATTTGTTGCTAAGTGCAGTACCTCAGTAGAGAAGTAGGGATGGTGAATCACTGGCTATGCAGTATCAGACCATCTTGCATGGTTAACCCCTCTCTCATAGCGGAGAACGTGCGGAGCTCATGGGGAAGCTCCTTTGATGACCCGGCCATCCTTTCACAATGATGTCATGGAACTGCTTTCATGTAATATCCGCCTGTTGGACAACGTTGAGTTTGTTAATTATATGGGATGACAGTACTTAAATCATCATGATGTCAATGTACTTCTCACAATCTGCCTGGTCAGTGGTGGGTAAATAAGGCCTGGAGAGTGCATTAGCAGGGTACAGCTCCTCATGTTCCTTGTAGAGGACACTGAGGTCATAGTTTGAGAGTCATGCGCTGCAGTCATGCTGATGAAGTATGAAGACGCTATTTTGAGAATACTGTTGCTATGAGCGGCTGGTAATCAGTTTCAATGTTGGCAGGGCGGCCACAGATAGAGTCGTAAAATTTCTGTCAACCTAACACAAGGAAGGAGGTTTTATTTGATCTGGGCATAACGCATTTCAGTGTCAGTGATACAAAGGCGACTGTTCTGCCATTCTGGACACAGACTGCACCGAGTCTATGCTGGAAGGTACCTGTTCATCGAGGTACAGATGTTCGAGCATCAAAGTATTGTAACACCAGAGGTGTTGAGCCTGCCTGCCTGAGTTTGTTGAATGTAATGGTTGATGCTCCTGCCAGCACCATTTGACATCTTGGTGGAAAAGCTGATGGAAGGGTCCAATCACGTCACTGTAGCAGGGAATGAACTTGAATAAATCATTTGTCATACCAAGAGGTGCTGCACGATGTAATTGTCCTTGGAATGGACATTTATCGTGTAGCCATTGCTTTGTCAGGATCTGGCTTCACACCATCAGCTATCAGCATATAACTCACATACGGAACCTGGCTGACCCTGAATGTGCACTTCAGGCTTCAACTCTTTTGTCCCAATTCTGTCTAGGACCAAAAATTAAAGTGCACCATGTTCTTGCATTGTTCAACCACAGACCAGATTTTCATCGACAATGCTTTTGCAGGGCTGTCCTCCAGAGTTACTCCAAACACCTCGCTGCCAGAGGGCATGCGGAGGAAACGGTATCTGCTTACCGGAGTCATAAACGTGGTGAGCTTCATGGATTCTTTATCGAGCAGGATTTGTCAAAATCTGTATTTCAGCTCCAGGATACGGACAACCATGGTGTTGGGCATGTCGGGTATTAGCTGTTCAACAGTTTTTTCATGGGATGAAATGATCTGAGCAAAGCCTTGTTTAGATGAACTGAGTCAATGCAGATTCTGACCGTGTTATCTCTCTTTACCGCAGCTACCATCACTGAAACTCACTCGGTGCCTTGTCAATGCAGCTCTGCCACCCAGTCTTGTACTCTATAATAATCTTTATTGTCACAAGTAGGCTTACATTAACACTGCAATGTAGTCATATGGGGAGGGAAGGTGGCCATAATTAGAAAGGTGCTACTACAGAGAGGAAGGCAGGCAGGGGGTTTGGATCTGCCGAACCTGATGTATTATTACAGGCGGCGAATGTGGAGAAAGTACGGAGCTGGGTCAGAGGAGTTGACTTCCAATGGGTCAGAATGGAGGAGATGTAGGGGGTCGAGATTGAAAGCACCAGCAGCAGCGCTGCTCCCGACGGTCCCATGGAGATACTCAATGAGTCCGGTAGTAATAGCTTTGTTGAGAATTTGGAGGTAGTTTTGTCAGCACTTTGGGTTGGGGCAGGGTCAAAGGAAATGCCAATTCGTGGGAACCACAGATTTGAGCCAAGGAAATGGGATGGAAATTTTCGGATATGGGAGAGAAAGGAATTAGGACACTAACAGATTTGATTCTTGGCATTGGTTTTCCAGATTGAAGGAGCTGGGAGCGAAGTATTGGCTGGAGTAGGGTGTAGAGATCTACCATGCGGTTCAAGTGCAGTCTCGCAACACTTTAAAACTCGGTAGAAACTTGAGTCACACTTCTCGGATGCAAGTAAGAATCTTTTATTGCCTCTGCTGATTACAACTGAGAGAAACTTAAATCTATTCTCAATAAAGCTTGCCAGCAAAAGAATTAAAGAGAAGTAATTTATAAAGAAATTTTGACTTTTAAGAAGAATACTGAAATGGCTTCTTGCTTTAAGTAAAACAACTTGCGCAAACTTCGAGAGTTAGAGTGGAAAAGTGAAAATACAAAAATAAGGATAGTAAGTAGTTAGATCAAACTATAGAGTGATCCGGGATAGAAACTGGCTGTTCGAACTCTCATGTTTAAGGAAAATGTTATCAGTCTGAAGCTATCTGTCCATACCTCTATATCGTCCTAATTGATTTGGGTGAGTTTCAAATATATTTAATTGGATAGTGAACTGTCAATCCTCAATGTGCAGCATAAGTTTTAAATGTTTCATGTTTGAATATTTGTGTGTGCTATGGAATGTGATTTTGTGCTGTAATCAAGTCTGGTTCTTACTAGTTTTCTGCTGACTTTCATTTTATCCATATTCTGAACAATGGTGGCTTCATATTGCTATGGTGCTTATTTCGATCTTGATTACTGGTACAGCTCATTTCTTAATATGAAACTTACTTTGAAATCTGTTCATTCAAACTGTTGGTCTCGACATCAGCACTAGCTACAGGCGCGATCTGTGCTGCCATGACTTTGCAGCAGGAGTTTAAGCATACACTTATCAGGCAACATGTTACCAAAAGGGCAGCAGTGATGATCATCCCGTACACCAGGTATGATTGCCAAGAGCCCCCAAGTAGCCATTTGAACCAGCATCCGAACCTGAGTTGTAGTCGTGAAACTCCGCCCCAATTGCCTGAATCTTTGAGGCCTCCTTCCGAATGTGGGCGGCCGAATCAGTGTTGTTTTCAGAGGAGTCCGGAATATAAGTGCAACACTCTCTTCCTATACTGGCACATGTGCCAGTATAAAGGGATTAAGGTGAAGAATAAAGGGATTAAGGGATTAAGGGTTATGGTGTTCGGGCCGGAAAGTGGAGCTGAGTCCACAAAAGATCAGCCATGATCTCATTGAATGGCGGAGCAGGCTCGAGGGGCCAGATGGCCTACTCCTGCTCCTAGTTCTTATGTTCTTATGTGCCTCCCTTCTCTGCCAGAATAAAATCCACCACCAAGCGATTTTGTAAGGCAATAGTTCGTTCTGCCACTAATTCTGCTGAAATGACCTGAAGCACTTGGCTTCCCTCACTGAGAGCTAATGCGGTTTTATTGGCTAGTTTCTCGAGTGCAGAGGCCATGTTTATGAGTTCTCACGCTGATTTTGCGTTACCATATGGTGCAAAGGCTTTCATTCAGAACCGTTGCGTTCCGGTAATGCCACGACGGACCGAAGGGCCAGGGGCTGGATCAGAGTCGTAGCCTTCCCAATGTACGGAACCACATAAGCTAAAAAGCAACCGCCTCTCCATTTAGGGTTGCGAACCGTTGACCATTTCTGTGGGCGACCCGGGAGCCATGGATATGCTTTGAGGCCACAGATCCAGTAGATTCAATTTAAATTCCGTGGGGGTGGCAGAGTCGTTATTTGGCCGCACATGCGCACCTGCCCCGTCTCATTGTACCCGTTCCCTAGAAACGGGCCATTGACTTGAAAATTGCAGTGATATGTTGTAGAATTAGGAGGGGCAGCGATACTGGTTAGTTTTAGATGTAAACCCTCTTTGCCAACAGCAAGGCCCCAATTCTGATCAAAGCATGGGATATACCACCCAGTGAACCCAGTGAGCCCCCAAAATTCTTTGCACCTCGATATTGGCAACTGTACGTCCGTATCTGTACTATTAACAAAGAACCAAACATTCATTGTTCAATATAATTAAGGGGCATTTCCCATAAGGGGATTCCGTTATATACCCGGTACGGGATGTGCGCACACACCCAACAGGAGGAGGCATTTGTTACCTGTGCATATTCGTATTGTAGAGCCAGAAAGGTATTCTTAATGACTGCATGTTTCATATAAGAGCATTTGGTTCCAGAAAGCATATTCATAAAATTCACAATAAAAACGTAGCAGGCTGACATGCGGTGTTGCATCATGCTTCGGCTGGGTAGAGGTCTTCTATTCTTCGGTACCTATCGTAAATATAATCAATGATTTAAGCGTTATTTTAACTGCGTCCAATGTTTCCAGTGTCCCACGCCTTTTATGTCTACGCATACGCAAGTGTGCCCACTGATGTGGACTGGGTGGGGTCCTGTCCACCTAGGAGCAAACCCTGGTTTTTCAGGCAGGACCTTGACCATTACTTTTGAGCCAGCGGGGGGAGTATTAACATAGAATTTACAGTGCAGAAGGAGGCCATTTGGCCCATTGAGTCTGCACTGACTCTTGGAAAGAGCACCCTATCCAAGGTCAACACCTCCACCCTATCCCCATAACCCCATAACCCAGTAACCCAGTAACCTCACCCAACACTAAGGGCAATTTTGGACACTAAGGGCAATTTATCATGGCCAATCCACCTAACCTGCACATCTTTGTGACTGTGGGAGGAAACCGGAGCACCCGGAGGAAACCCATGCACACACGGGGAGGATGTGCAGACTCCGCACAGACAGTGACCCAAGCCGGAATCGAACCTGGGACCCTGGAGCTGTGAAGCGATTGTGCTATCCACAATGCTGCCGTGCTGCCAGTTTGCTGCCAGTTCTAAATTCTTATCCTTAGTTTCTTGTTTGTGCTTGTTGCCGCATATCTTTCAATTGGTTGCTGAGGTCAAATATGTAATTGCGCATTCTTTCCCACTTGGAAGGCAAAGGATTCAAACTTTTCAACCACCTCAAGGCGCACTAAGTTTAACAGTGTGCACGCTTATACCTTTTAAAATTTATCAGAGAGGCCGGAACCACAGTAGATGCTACATTCTTTTTCAGATGTGGTCCAGTCATCCGCGGTGTTTTAATCAAAGACAAGAGGATCGATGTGTGAAGTCGCTGTGTCACCTCGGACAGCTCCTGCCACCATGTCGAAGTTGCTGGGTTTCAGAGACTGATGACAAAGGGTTAACAAGTTAAATGGGTTATTCAACAATCTCAGCAGCTCTTACATGCTTTGTGTCTACCCGTGCTGCGGGAAAACTTCCGCGTTACTGACACATCACTTCCAGTGTACATGTCATCCTGATGTACACATTACCAGCTGGTCTTCAACCTGCACATGTATCGTCCCTTTCTTAACCTCACTATGTTCCACAGGGCCAAGAAACCAATAAAGTACATTATGGTTGTGATGTAAGAAGTAGGCCACCAATTTGCAGATAGCAGGAACCTAAAGGCAGCAATGTGTAATGACCAGAATATTTCTATTTTAGTGATGTTCGTTGAAGGATAAATCGGTTTAGCTCAGTTGGCTAGACAGCTGGTTTGTGATGCAGAGTGAGGCTAACAGCACAGTTCAATTCCTGTGCTGGCTGAGGTCATTCACAACCTTGCCCTTTGCCTGAGGTGTGGTGATCCTCAGGTTAAATCACCACCAGTCAGCTCGCCCCTTTGGTCATCTGGGATTGTGGCGACTTTACCTTAGTGTCCAGAACACTAGGGAGAACGCTCCTTCTATTCTTCAACAAAGTGCCTGGTCTTTCTGAGGTAATAGATGCAGTTTTCCAATAGCAATGTGGTGTATTGGCCTAGATTTTGTGCTCACATTTCTGCCATGAAATTGGAAACCACAGTAGCCATCTGGGATGGCCACTTACAACCAGGAACAGAGAAACGCGCAAAGCACACTGGGTAAAATGGACAGAGCAAGGTTCAGGTAGGCTCAGAGCCTGAAATGTATATTTGTGAGTGAGGAGTCCAGACGGTATCGAAACTCCAACCAATTAGCATTTTGATGGACCGATTAGCCCATCTCCACCAAGACAAAGGACTGACACTCAAGCGACCGGTACAGTCGCAGACATTTCGGCGCCACTCCCTGTTCTATGGAAGCGTAAACAACAGGGTCAGTGACCGCTTGGGACACGCCCAGCCATCCAGACACCCGCTTATTTATTGGTTCGAAATCGAACAGAGTAATCGGGGATCACCCAATTAGTGGGGTCCAAACTCAAGGACCGCCCAAAAGAGCGCAAAAACCCCCAAGTATAAGAAGAGAGTCCACCATGCATTCATCCTCTTTTGGACCTGGTGCCCCGGCTACGGCCATCTCCAATCGCAGCACTACCAGAAGCAAGTCCAAGTTCAACGCTCGCTACCGGACGGATGAGCCTAGCTGAGCAGCAGTTACTTCTACAGACTCAATAGATCCAGAATCGAACAGCGGCCTCTGTCCCTCTGACCTAAGCCGGGTGCCTGAAGGTTGTACAGGTTGTTTTAGTCGATAGGTGTAGTTTAACTGGTAGTTTTTATGTTGTATGATCAATTGTGTGTGTAAATAAAGTACCCTTTACCTTGAATTAACTAACTGGTGTTTGGCTCTTTGATCGATAGCTTGTTGAACCTTGTGGTGGTATCATTTTATACCTGGCAAATCTGTGCATTAGAATATAGTACCAAAAGAAAGGAGGGCAAACTCACTGATTGCCATAGTTACAGCAGAGCCACAGAAAAGGCGACACCACGACTATTTGATTCGCGTGAGAATGCTGCCCACTGAGCCTTGGTTGGCACGGAAACAGGAAACTAGATGGTATGAGAACTAAGCAGGCACTTTTCAGAAGGGGAAATGGAGGTTTGAATGTGGAACTAATGCAGTAAGAATAAACTATTCAGCCCACATATTTTTATTTTCATGTGGTTTTTATTTGCAGTTAATAACCTCAGCCAGAGAAAAGAATCTGACAGCTTGAATCTCAGTATGAAGCACTTCTCATTTAATAATAATTTAGATAAGCTCTTAAAACACCACAGCATACCAGGCGATGGACCAAGTGCTGGAAAATGGGATGAGAATTGATACGTGCTTCATGGCCAGCACAGCCATGATGGGCTAAAGGGCTTCTTTCTGTGCTGCAAAACTCTTTGGTTCTGAATCTATGAATAAAACAATTTGTCACAGAGTCTGATCACAAGTATTGGAAATACAATATATTTTAAAAGAAATTCTTACACTAAATGTGTATGGGTGGCATGATAGCAAAGTAGTTAGCATTGTTGCTTCACAGCTCCAGGGTCCCAGGTTCGATTCCCAGCTTGGGTGACTGTGCGGAGTCTGCATGTTCTCACAGTGTCTGCATGGGTTTTCTCTGGGTGCTCCGATTTCCTCCCACAAGTCTCGAAAGGTGTACTGTTGGGTGAATTGGACATTCTGAATTCTCCCTCTGTGTACCCGAACAGGAGCCGGAATGTGGCGACTAAGGACTTTTCATAGTAACTTGAAATGAAAATGAAATGAAATGAAAATCGCTTATTGTCACAAGCAGGCTTCAAATGAAGTTCCTGAGAAAAACCCCTAGTCGCCACATTCCAGCACCTGTTCGGTGAGCCTGTTACGGGAATTGACCCGTGCGGCTGGCCTGCCTTCGTCTGCTTTCAATGCCAGCGATTTAGCCCTGTGCTAAACAGCCCCCCATTGCAGCGTTAATGTAAGCCTAGCGTGAAAATAAAGATAAAGATTATTATTTGCACAAAATTATTTCAAGCACTTTCAAGAAAGGAGATGTTTGAACTGTCATCACCCTGGCCATCTTCACTACCACATTACAGCCCCCACCATCCCCACCCCACCAGTGAATTAAAACTGGAAAAAAAAACATGAGTGCCCAAGAATTGTAGGATCTAATTGTGTTTTTCAAGCAGTGCTCCCCGTGAGTTGGAAACTTCCCTCTCCCAACCACACAGCCAATCGGTCCCGGTAGAGCCCATTTACCAAGGGAGCATCATGCTGTATCTAACCCCGTGCTATAGCTGTATTGGAGTGTTTGATGGGGACAGTGTAGCGGGAGCTTTACACTGTATCTAACCCCGTGCTGTAGCTGTACTGGAGTGTTTGATTGTACAGTGCATGGGAGTTTTGCTCTGTACCTAATATCGAACCCATGTTGTACCTATCCTGGGAATGTTTGATGAGGGCTATGTGGAGGGAGCTTTATTCTGGATCTAACCCCATGCTGTACCTGCCCTGGGAGTGTTTGATGGGGACAGTGTAGAGGGAGCTTCACTCTGTATCTCACCCTGTGCTGTACCTGTCCTGGGGGTGTTTGATGGGGTCAGTGTAGGGGGAGCTTTACTCTGTATCTAACCCAGAGCTGTACCTCTCCTGGGTGTTTGATGGGGTCAGTGTAGTGGGAGCTTTACTCTGTATCTAACCCTGTGCTACACCTGTCCTGGGAGTGTTTGATGGGGACAGTGTAGAGGGAGCTTTACTCTGTATCTAAATCTCTGCTGTACCTGTCCTGGGGGTGTTTGATGGGGTCAGTGTAGTGGGAGCTTTACTCTGTATCTAACCCTGTGCTGCACCTGTCCTGGGAGTGTTTGATGGGGACAGTGTAGAGGGAGCTTTACTCTGTATCTAACTCTCTGCTGTACCTACCCTGAGACTGTTTATGGGTGCAGTGTAGAGTGAGAGATTTATTCTAATTCTAACATTGTACTGTACTGTCCTGGGAATGTTTGATTGGCCATTGTAGAGAGAACTTTGTTCTGTATCCACCCATGCCAATCCTGCACTGGGAGTGTTTGATGGGGAAGTATAGACTGAGCTTTACTCTGCAACTAACCCTATGCTGTTGCTGTCCTGGGAATGTTTAATCATAGAATTTACAGTGCAGAAGGAGGCCATTCGGCCCATCGAGTCTGCACTGGCTCTTGGAAAGAGCACCCTATCCAAGGTCAACACCTCCACCCTATCCCCATAACGCAGTAACCCCACCCAACACTAAGGGCAATTTTGGACACTAAGGGCAATTTATCATGGCCAATCCACTTAACCTGCACATCTTTGTGACTGTGGGAGGAAACAGGAGCACCTGGAGGAAACCCATGCACACACGGGGAGGATGTGCAGACTCCGCACAGGCAGTGACCCAAGCCGGAATCGAACCTGGAGCTGTGAAGCGATTGTGCTAGCCACAATGCTACCGTGCTGCCAGTTTGCTGCCAGTTCTAAATTCTTATCCTTAGTTTCGTGTCTAGATCGTGCTTGTTGGCGCATGCCTTTCAATTGGTTGCTGAGGTCAAATATGTAATTGCGCATTCTGTCCCACTTGGAAGGCAAAGGATTCAAACTTTTCAACCACCTCAGGGCGCACTAAGTTTAACAGTGTGCACACTTATACCTTTTTAAATTTATCAGAGAGGCCGGAACCACAGTAGATGCTACATTCTTTTTCAGATGTGGTCCAGTCATCCGCGGTGTGTTTTAATCAAAGACAAGAGGATCGATGTGTGAAGTCGCTGTGTCACCTCGGACAGCTCCTGCCACCATGTCGAAGTTGCTGGGTTTTAGAGACTGATGACAAAGGGTTAACAAGTTAAATGGGTTATTCAACAATCTCAGCAGCTCTTACATGCTTTGTGTCTACCCGTGCTGCGGGAATACTTCCGCGTTACTGACACATCACTTCCAGTGTACATGTCATCCTGATATACACATGACCAGCTGGTTTTCAACCTGCACATGTATCGTCCCTTTCATGCAGATTCCGGCTTGGGTCACTGTCTGTGCGGAGCCTGCACAGTAATCTGGGGAAAATCCCATCTGACCCAGGAGACTTATCTACCTTAATATCTTTTAAAAGACCCAATACTTCCTCATTTCCAGTGTCAACATGACCCAGACTGTCCACGCACTCGACTCAAGAATCATCTTCCACAAAGTACTTTTCTTTGGTGGACACTGATGCAAAGTACTCAATACTACTTGCCAAGGACTTTCCATTACCCCTCCGAGCCCAACTAATTTCCTGCTTCAGCACCTTCCTACTTTCTTTATACCCCTCAAGGATTTTGACTGTCCCCACCCTTCTTGACTGTACAAAAGCATTTTTTTTTTTTGCTTTTTGACGAGGTCACAATATCCCTCATTATTCAAGGCTCCCTGAGGGCAGCACGGTGGCCTAGTGGTTAGCACAACCGCCTCACGGTGCTGAGGTCCCAGGTTCGATCCCGGCTCTGGGTCACTGTCCATGTGGAGTTCGCACATTCTCCCCATGTCTGTGTGGGTTTCGCCCCCACAACCCAAAAATGTGCAGGGTAGGTGGATTGGCCACGCTAAATTGCCCCTTAATTGGAAAAAAATAATTGGGTAATCTAAATTTATAAAAAAAAATTTTTTAAATTATTCAAGGCTCCCTAAACTTACCATATTTATCCGTCATTCCCTCAGGAACCTGACTTTCCTGAATCCTAATCAACTGTCGCTTGAAAGACTCCCACATGTCAAATGTAGATTTACCATCCAATAGCAGCACCCAATCCAATTTCCTCAATTCTTGTCTCATGTTATTGTAATTTGCCTTTCCACAGTTTAGCACCATAACGCGAGGATTACCTTCATCTCTGTCTAAAGGTACCCTAAAACATACAGAAATGTGGCAGCGCGGGAGCACAAGGTCCCAGGGTCCCAGGTTCGATTCCCCGCTGTATCACTGTGTGGAGTCTGCATGTTCTCCCCGTGTCTTCGTGGTTTTCCTCCGGGTGCTCCGGTTTCCTCCCACAGTCCAAAGACGTGCAGGGTAGGTGGATTGCCCATGATAAATTGCACCTAGTAGGTAAATGGTTAGGAGGGATTATTAGGTTATGGAGATATGGTGGAAGTGAGGGCTTGAGTGGGTTGGTGCAGACTCAATGTGCCGAACGGCTTCCTTCTGCACTGTATGTTCTATTTATGTACTCCCAATAAGTTTCCCCACTGAAACCTCAATCACCTGTAAGGGCTCATTCCCCAATATCAGATCCTGTACTGCCCCTTCCCCAGATGGATTATCTACATATTGCATCAATAAGCCCTCCTGGATGCATCTTCCAAACTCTACCTATCCAAGCCCCTAGCACTAAGTGTATCCCAGTCAATATTTGGAAAATTAAATGCCCCTACCACAATAACACTGTTACGTTATTCACCCATCCAAAATCTCTCTATCTGCTCCTCTGTCTCTTACGAGCATTTGGGAGGCCTGTAATTAAACACCCAACATTGTGAATGCCCCCTTTCTGTTCCTGAGGTCTATCCAGATTGCCTGATTGTTTGAGCCCTCAGAGGTGTCCTCCCGCAGTACGGCTATGATATCTCCTTAACCCGTAATGTTACTCCGCCAGCCCTTTTACATCCCCTCCTTCTCTCCAATACATTCCCAAGTCAGGATGGTGTGTGACTCTGAGGGGAACCTCCAGGTGGTGGTTTTCCCACGTACCTGCTTCCCCTGTCCTTCTAGATGGTAGTGCTTGTGGATTGGAGTGCTGCCTGAGGAACCTTGGTGAGTTACTGCAGTGTATTTTGTAGATGGTACACACGGCTGCTAATCTGTATCAGTCAATGTTGGTGGAAGGGTGCCAGTCAAATGGGCTGCTTTGTCCTGGATGGTGTCAAACCCCTTGTGTTGCTGGAGTTGCACTTCCAGGAAATTGGGGAGTATGCCATGACACCCAGACACGTCTTTGCAAATGATGGACAAGCTTTGAGGAATCAGGTGAGTTACTTGCCGCAGGATTCCTATCCTCTGACTTGCTCTCTTGTAGCCATAATATTTATGTCGCCAGTGCAGTTCACTTTCTGGTTATGGTAACCCCCCCAGATGTCCAGTGGGGGATTCAGTGCTGGCAGTGCCATTGATGTCAAGGGGCAATGGTTTGATTCTCTCTTATTGGAGATGGCCGTTGGCCTGGCAATTGTGTGGTGCAAATGATTACTTGCCACTTGTCAACCAAGCCTGGGCACTTGGTGATAATAATTGTTAAATTTATACTTCAACCTGTGACTTTGCTTTGCCAACAGAGACACGTTCTGAAACTTTTGAAATAAGAAGACACCCAGCCTCGCCACAACCAGTGGTTGGAAATGAAGTCAATGTGATGATTCACCAAGAGACAGCAGTTTCAACTGAAGACACTGAAGTGTAATTCAGCATCGCTAATTAAAATTTTCTTTGCAATTTCATACAATTCAGCATCCGCATTAAATAAGTCAACATGTAAAAATTCAAAGGTAAATGTTCTCCCTCTGGCCCCTCTTGAGATGGGGATGTGCAATTTTATAAAAACACTCTTGAGTACTGTGATGGGAAATGTACTCTTAATTCATTCATTTGTTCCATTTCAGATTCCCTACTCTGAAATGCAATTGTCACTTTATAGAAATTATACACTTAACTCATGTGTGCCCCCTCGGAAAAGATTGACACTTAAGTTAGACATTTGCCCATGAGGGAAAATGTAATTCTAATTGTCACACAACTTTGTTGAGAATGGGAATTCAGTGCAGAGGATGAAGGAATGCTCAGTAATTGAAACCGGGAACTGTAAATCTATAAATAATCAGATAAATTAAGGTGAAAGAAATATCACGCAGAACAATGAGTCAGCTGAGATCCTTGTCTACAGTTCCTGTGCGGTGAGTCTGGGTAACCATGTGTGAAGCAAGTGCCTCCAGTTGAAGGAATCTAAGATTGAAGAGTTGCTGGAGTCAGTGCCCGGCATGTGGGAGGCTGGCGATTTGCTGGAGAAACACATTCCTGCAGGTGAGTCATTCTGCAGCTATAGAAAATTCAGGAGAATAGCAAGTGGCTAACTGACAGAGTAAGCGACAGGCAGTTCAGGATTTCTCCACATCTTTGTCACTTCCAAAAGAAACAAGCAGAATTCCAGTGACGAGTGCAGTCCAAGAGCACACGTATAGAACCATGAGGCTAAGCGTGTCTGGGATGCACAATAAAGTCTAGAAAACCAATGGTCATATGGTACCCATAATAATCTTTATTAGTGTTACAAGTAGGTTACATTAATGCTGCAATGAAATTACTGTGACAATCACCTAGTTGCTACACTACGGCGCCTGTTCGGGTACTTTGCGGGAGGGTTCAGAATGTCCAATTCACCTAACAGCACGTCTTTCATGACTTGTGGGAGGAAACCGGAGCAGCCGGTGGAAACCCCTGCAGACACAGGGAGAAACATGCAGACTCCGCACAATGACCCAAGCCAGGAATCGAACCTGGGTTCCTGGTGCTGTGAAGCAACAGTGCTAATCACTGTGCTATTGTGCCGCGCAATGTGGCAGCAGACTGTCATTTCTGCTGCCAAAGTCATGAGTCTAACATGTTGTGTTGCTTTTCTGGTAACAGAGGGCCCACAGCGTTCGGTTGGCCCCAAGTCAAGACCGGGGCAGTAAGAACAGTGGACGAGGGAACAAAGAAATACCCAAGCAAAGTATACCCAACGTTTGGTCGGTGAACCAGCTTTTCAAGGAAAGATTGATTGATAGTCTAAAGAATTACCTAATCCCAAGAAAGGGGAACAGCTACATGGGAAGGGTTTGAGCAATTACAAAATATTTACAATGTCCACCCGTTGGACAGAGTTGAGGTTTTGGCTGTAATGATCGTGAGTCGAGACCGTTGGCAGCTTTCATGTTAAAGCAGCACTTGGGGCTGACGAACAACAGCTAGAAGAGGGGTGGACTGCGGTTAAGCAGTGGTTGCTAAAATACAATCCACCAAAATCTGATTGGGGAAAGATCACCGCTTGTATTCAGAAGGGGACAGTGGAAGTAACAGGATATGAAGAAAGATTCAGAGCAATCTGAAAGGAGCACTCAGGAATGGAACTTCGGAGGAGCAGGAGATGTGGGACAAAAATATTTTGGACTGTTGAAGTTTGCCTTTGTTGCTGGTTTGGAAACAGAATTGTCTAATGCATTAAAATTGTTGTTCCTGATTGGGACCGAGAAGCAATGACATACGCAATATTAATAGACTGATGTGTTCAAATTGACCGGGATAAGAACATAAGAACTAGGAGCAGGACTAAGCCACCTGGCCCTTCGGGCCTGCTCCGACATTCAATGAGATCATGGCTGATCTTTTGTGGACTCAGCTCGACTTTCCCACCTGAAAACCATACCCTTTATTCCTTTATTCTTCAAAATATGGGAGCTAAAAGTTTGTGCTCTCCGGACCGGATGAAACCCTAAAATTTACCATTTTAGTCAACGACTAATGCCCATCTAATTCATAAAAGCAAATTACTGCAGATGCTGGAATCTGAAACCAAAAAAGATGATGCTGGAAATCTCAGCAGGTCTGGCAGTATCTGTAGGGAGAGGAAAAGAGCTAATGTTTTGAGTCCAGGTGATTCTTTGTCAAGGCTAAAAGGCACAGAAAGTGGAGATATTTATTCTGTGGGGTGAGGGAATTAAAGATGAGTCAGAGCCACAGTAACCTAAGGAAAAGAGGAATAATCAAATTTAGTTAGGTCTCTGCCAAGCTATGAAATATGGCAAAGAGGGAGAAACATATCCAGTATTTTCCCTAAGACTGTGCTCGCAAGCGCTGAGCTAGTTTTGATATGCACCAATCAATCTCAAGTAATGTCCAATATTTGATTCACAAGTTATCCTCTCAGTAACAGACATTCATTCGAACAAACTGGGAGGTTCCAGCTGAGGATTGCAAATGAGGGGGTCAACCAGAGATAAGAATTCTCTTAAAATAGGACCTTCTGATCGAGCTTCTTTGTTCCTAAATTCTTGAATCATTCTGTTTATTTGTGTTTCGTGACTTTCTTTGGTGCTTCTGCTTTGTTACGTGATTGATTTTTTAATGTATTGTCTGATATTTTCTTTTCTAAGTTTTATCGAGTTCCTGTTCAAGTGTATACCAGTGAGGAACTAACAATAAGTTGTACTGTATTTTTGACATCTTCACCAACCGGACTACCGATTCTTATCAGAAGATAAAAATAAGGGTCCCCACACTAGTGCTGGGGAACCCGCTGGCAGAGCCAGTGGGAAACGCCCTGAAAAAGCCACCATAAATGAACTTAGACATTTTTACAGAGAATCGCGCCCAAAGTGTATGTTTGTATGAAAATACCAAAATCCTGTGTAGAAGCTAAGATAAGGGACTAACATGTTGAACAGTGTATTCAACAACTTTAGACACTCTTTCAAGCTGTGTGTCTACCTGTGCTTCGGGAGAACCCCATGTTACTGACACTTCCTGTGTACTTGACATCCCGATGAACACGTGACCATCTGCCCTACATCTTTCCCATGTAAGTTGGTACAACCAGTACTACAGGCATATGGCACTGTAGGACAGCAGTGATAGGTTATAAATGTTTTACAATGTAAGGGCCACAATCTATTTACAAGATGCTGAGCACTGATTTGGGTTACCACACCCAGCGCATAGCGCTTCATGTCCCTTCTTCCCCATCACCCACCCTCCTGCCACTTTTTAAAACCGATACTAGTCCATATGTTGGCTAGGTCTGAATGTAGTCTTTTAACTTTAAATTTGACCTGCTCAGGCAGACTGAGCATGTGATTGTGCCAATTAGCTGTGCTTGGGATGACCTTGGTTGCTGTCCTTAGCTGGATAGCATCGGGCAGCTTTGTGGTGTGTCCAGAGGCTGCCGGGTTGTTGCGTTGGCCTCGGGAGAGGCTTCCATTTCCACTGGTGCAGATGGGCACACATTGCAGACTCAGTCTGTTGGACTCTGTAGTTGTTGATGATGCTGGTTAAGGTACAGGCAATAGGTGATACCCATTCCTGACATAGGGAGCACTGTCCTCGGCAACCACATAGCTGTTTGATTGTGGGGGATGGCTGGTTTGCCATGGCCGCATGTGGCTTAGACCCTAATTGTTTAGCCCAGTGTGCAGAGTCCTTGGCCATTGTGGTCATAGCACCTTTTACCCCTTTGCACCGCTTCGGGAGGGTGGGACCCACATTTGTTTCCCTTTTAGCTGCAGAAGGGCCTTAGCGACAGGGATCATGTTTATGGTGTTCCTGGAGAATATTCTGACAAGGACAGGCCCTGTCTTGGCACGTTTTGCAAGTTAAGTAGTGCAGCATAAAAGTCAATGTTACCACGGATACATTTCTGAAGGAGATGCTTTGCTGAGTGTATCGCCCATTCTGCCCACCATTCGAGTGTGGGGAGAGGGGGCTATTTGTGATGTGCGCAGAGTCCTTGAGCTCCCGAAGATGAACTGCCGAGCATTGTCCATCATTATCCTTTGGGGATGCCATGTGTAGTGAAATGTCCCTTCAGCATGCCGATGTAAACGTTCTTTTTCAGATTGGGCAGACAGTCGATTTCATACCAACCAGAGTACGGGTCATCCAGGCCCCAGTGCTGTATTCTGTTCCATTCAAAGATATCTGCTACTGTGAGTGACCATGAGAGGACATCATGAATGTGCAGTAGTCCTTTAGTTTAATAAGATTTGAGCACGTTGCACAGTGCACATCTGGACACTTCCCTCTCTATGTCTACATACATGGAGGGCCAGTATGATTCCATTGCCCTGTACCTTTGATACCTTCCAACGCTGGGTGGCATTTGTTGCTAAGTGCAGTACCTCAGTAGAGAAGTAGGGATGGTGAATCACTGGCTATGCAGTATCAGACCATCTTGCATGGTTAACCCCTCTCTCATAGCGGAGAACGTGCGGAGCTCATGGGGAAGCTCCTTTAATGACCCGGCCATCCTTTCACAATGATGTCATGGAACTGCTTTCATGTAATATCCGCCTGTTGGACAACGTTGAGATTTGTTAATTATATGGGATGACAGTACTTAAATCATCATGATGTCAATGTACTTCTCACAATCTGCCTGGTCAGTGGTGGGTAAATAAGGCCTGGAGAGTGCATTAGCAGGGTACAGCTCCTCATGTTCCTTGTAGAGGACACTGAGGTCATAGTTTGAGAGTCATGCGCTGCAGTCATGCTGATGAAGTATGAAGACGCTATTTTGAGAATACTGTAGCTATGAGCGGCTGGTAATCAGTTTCAATGTTGGCAGGGCGGCCACAGATAGAGTCGTAAAATTTCTGTCAACCTAACACAAGGAAGGAGGTTTTATTTGATCTGGGCATAACGCATTTCAGTGTCAGTGACACAAAGGCGACTGTTCTGCCATTCTGGACACAGACTGCACCGAGTCTATGCTGGAAGGTACCTGTTCATCGAGGTACAGATGTTCGAGCATCAAAGTATTGTAACACCAGAGGTGTTGAGCCTGCCTGCCTGAGTTTGTTGAATGTAATGGTTGATGCTCCTGCCAGCACCATTTGACATCTTGGTGGAAAAGCTGATGGAGGGGTCCAATCACGTCACTGTAGCAGGGAATGAACTTGAATAAATCATTTGTCATACCAAGAGGTGCTTCACGATGTAATTGTCCTTGGAATGGACATTTATCGTGTAGCCATTGCTTTGTCAGGATCTGGCTTCACACCATCAGCTATCAGCATATAACTCACATACGGAACCTGGCTGACCCTGAATGTGCACTTCAGGCTTCAACTCTTTTGTCCCAATTCTGTCTAGGACCAAAAATTAAAGTGCACCATGTTCTTGCATTGTTCAACCACAGACCAGATTTTCATCGACAATGATTTTGCAGGGCTGTCCTCCAGAGTTACTCCAAACACCTCGCTGCCAGAGGGCATGCGGAGGAAACGGTATCTGCTTAACAGAGTCATAAACGTGGTGAGCTTCATGGATTCTTTATCGAGCAGGATTTGTCAAAATCTGTATTTCAGCTCCAGGATACGGACAACCATGGTGTTGGGCATGTCGGGTATTAGCTGTTTAACAGTTTTTTCATGGGATGAAATGATCTGAGCAAAGCCTTGTTTAGATGAACTGAGTCAATGCAGATTCTGACCGTGTTATCTCTGTTTACCGCAGCTACCATCACTGAAACTCACTCTGTGCCTTGTCAATGCGGCTCTGCCACCCAGTCTTGTAATCTATAATAATCTTTATTGTCACAAGTAGGTTTACATTAACACTGCAATGTAGTAATATGGGGAGGGAAGGTGGCCATAATTAGAAAGGTGCTACTACAGAGAGGAAGGCAGGCAGGGGGTTTGGATCTGCCGAACCTGATGTATTATTACAGGCGGCGAATGTGGAGAATGTACGGAGCTGGGTCAGAGGAGTTGACTTCCAATGGGTCAGAATGGAGGAGATGTAGGGGGTCGAGATTGAAAGCGCCAGCAGCAGCGCTGCTCCCGACGGTCCCATGGAGATACTCAATGAGTCCGGTGGTAATAGCTTCGTTGAGAATTTGGAGGTAGTTTTGTCAGCACTTTGGGTTGGGGCAGGGTCAAAGGAAATGCCAATTCGTGGGAACCACAGATTTGAGCCAAGGAAATGGGATGGAAATTTTCGGATATGGGAGAGAAAGGAATTAGGACACTAACAGATTGTTTCTTGGCAATGGTTTTCCAGATTGAAGGAGCTGGGAGCGAGTATTGGCTGGAGCAGGGTGTAGAGATCTACCATGCGGTTCAAGTGCAGTCTCGCAACACTTTAAAACTCGGTAGAAACTTGAGTCACACTTCTCGGATGCAAGTAAGAATCTTTTATTGCCTCTGCTGATTACAACTGAGAGAAACTTAAATCTATTCTCAATAAAGCTTGCCAGCAAAAGAATTAAAGAGAAGTAATTTATAAAGAAATTTTGACTTTTAAGAAGAATACAGAAATGGCTTCTTGCTTTAAGTAAAACAACTTGCGCAAACTTCGAGAGTTAGAGTGGAAAAGTGAAAATACAAAAATAAGGATAGTAAGTAGTTAGATCAAACTATAGAGTGATCCGGGATAGAAACTGGCTGTTCGAACTCTCATGTTTAAGGAAAATGTTATCAGTCTGAAGCTATCTGTCCATACCTCTATATTGTCCTAATTGATTTGGGTGAGTTTCAAATATATTTAATTGGATAGTGAACTGTCAATCCTCAATGTGCAGCATAAGTTTTAAATGTTTCATGTTTGAATATTTGTGTGTGCTATGGAATGTGATTTTGTGCTGTAATCAAGTCTGGTTCTTACTAGTTTTCTGCTGACTTTCATTTTATCCATACTCTGAACAATGGTGGCTTCATATTGCTATGGTGCTTATTTCGATCTTGATTACTGGTACAGCTCATTTCTTAATATGAAACTTACTTTGAAATCTGTTCATTCAAACTGTTGGTCTCGACATCAGCACTAGCTACAGGCGCGATCTGTGCTGCCATGACTTTGCAGCAGGAGTTTAAGCATACACTTATCAGGCAACATGTTACCAAAAGGGCAGCAGTGATGATCATCCCGTACACCAGGTATGATTGCCAAGAGCCCCAAGTAGCCATTTGAACCAGCATCCGAACCTGAGTTGTAGTCGTGAAACTACGCCCCAATTGCCTGAATCTTTGAGGCCTCCTTCCGAATGTGGGCGGCCGAATCAGTGTTGTTTTCAGAGGAGTCCGGAATATAAGTGCAACACTCTCTTCCTATACTGGCACATGTGCCAGTATAAAGGGATTAAGGTGAAGAATAAAGGGATTAAGGGATTAAGGGTTATGGTGTTCGGGCCGGAAAGTGGAGCTGAGTCCACAAAAGATCAGCCATGATCTCATTGAATGGCGGAGCAGGCTCGAGGGGCCAGATGGCCTACTCCTGCTCCTAGTTCTTATGTTCTTATGTGCCTCCCTTCTCTGCCAGAATAAAATCCACCACCAAGCGATTTTGTAAGGCAATAGTTCGTTCTGCCACTAATTCTGCTGAAATGACCTGAAGCACTTGGCTTCCCTCACTGAGAGCTAATGCGGTTTTGTTGGCTAGTTTCTCGAGTGCAGAGGCCATGTTTATGAGTTCTCACGCTGATTTTGCGTTACCATATGGTGCAAAGGCTTTCATTCAGAACCGTTGCGTTCCGGTAATGCCACGACGGACCGAAGGGCCAGGGGCTGGATCAGAGTCGTAGCCTTCCCAATGTACGGAACCACATAAGCTAAAAAGCAACCGCCTCTCCATTTAGGGTTGCGAACCGTTGACCATTTCTGTGGGCGACCCGGGAGCCATGGATATGCTTTGAGGCCACAGACCCAGTAGATTCCATTTAAATTCCGTGGGGGTAGCAGAGTCGTTATTTGGCCGCACATGCGCACCTGCCCCGTCTCATTGTACCCGTTCCCTAGAAACGGGCCATTGACTTGAAAATTGCAGTGTTATGTTGTAGAATTAGGAGGGGCAGCGATACTGGTTAGTTTTAGATGTAAACCCTCTTTGCCAACAGCAAGGCCCCAATTCTGATCAAAGCATGGGATATACCACCCAGTGAACCCAGTGAGCCCCCAAAATTCTTTGCACCTCGATATTGGCAACTGTACGTCCGTATCTGTACTATTAACAAAGAACCAAACATTCATTGTTCAATATAATTAAGGGGCATTTCCCATAAGGGGATTCCGTTATATACCCGGTACGGGATGTGCGCACACACCCAACAGGAGGAGGCATTTGTTACCTGTGCATATTCGTATTGTAGAGCCAGAAAGGTATTCTTAATGACTGCATGTTTCATATAAGAGCATTTGGTTCCAGAAAGCATATTCATAAAATTCACAATAAAAACGTAGCAGGCTGACATGCGGTGTTGCATCATGCTTCGGCTGGGTAGAGGTCTTCTATTCTTCGGTACCTATCGTAAATATAATCAATGATTCAAGCGTTATTTTAACTGCGTCCAATGTTTCCAGTGTCCCACGCATTTTATGTCTACGCATACGCAAGTTTGCCAACTGATGTGGAATGGGTGGGGTCCTGTCCACCTAGGAGCAAACCCTGGTTTTTCAGGCAGGACCTTGACCATTACTTTTGAGCCAGCGGGGGGAGTATTAACATAGAATTTACAGTGCAGAAGGAGGCCATTCGGCCCATTGAGTCTGCACTGACTCTTGGAAAGAGCACCCTATCCAAGGTCAACACCTCCACCCTATCCCCATAACCCCATAACCCAGTAACCCAGTAACCCCACCCAACACTAAGGGCAATTTTGGACACTAAGGGCAATTTATCATGGCTAATCCACCTAACCTGCACATCTTTGTGACTGTGGGAGGAAACCGGAGCACCCGGAGGAAACCCACGCATACACGGGGAGGATGTGCAGACTCCGCACAGACAGTGACCCAAGCCGGAATCGAACCTGGGACCCTGGAGCTGTGAAGCGATTGTGCTATCCACAATGCTGCCGTGCTGCCAGTTTGCTGCCAGTTCTAATTTCTTATCCTTAGTTTCTTGTTTGTGCTTGTTGCCGCATATCTTTCAATTGGTTGCTGAGGTCAAATATGTAATTGCGCATTCTTTCCCACTTGGAAGGCAAAGGATTCAAACTTTTCAACCACCTCAAGGCGCACTAAGTTTAACAGTGTGCACGCTTATACCTTTTTAAATTTATCAGAGAGGCCGGAACCACAGTAGATGCTACATTCTTTTTCAGATGTGGTCCAGTCATCCGCGGTGTTTTAATCAAAGACAAGAGGATCGATGTGTGAAGTCGCTGTGTCACCTCGGACAGCTCCTGCCACCATGTCGAAGTTGCTGGGTTTCAGAGACTGATGACAAAGGGTTAACAAGTTAAATGGGTTATTCAACAATCTCAGCAGCTCTTACATGCTTTGTGTCTACCCGTGCTGCGGGAAACTTCCGCGTTACTGACACATCACTTCCAGTGTACATGTCATCCTGATGTACACATGACCAGCTGGTCTTCAACCTGCACATGTATCGTCCCTTTCTTAACCTCACTATGTTCCACAGGGCCAAGAAACCAATAAAGTACATTATGGTTGTGATGTAAGAAGTAGGCCACCAATTTGCAGATAGCAGGATCCTAAAGGCAGCAATGTGTAATGACCAGAATATTTCTATTTTAGTGATGTTCGTTGAAGGATAAATCGGTTTAGCTCAGTTGGCTAGACAGCTGGTTTGTGATGCAGAGTGAGGCTAACAGCACAGTTCAATTCCTGTGCTGGCTGAGGTCATTCACAACCTTGCCCTTTGCCTGAGGTGTGGTGATCCTCAGGTTAAATCACCACCAGTCAGCTCGCCCCTTTGGTCATCTGGGATTGTGGCGACTTTACCTTAGTGTCCAGAACACTAGGGAGAACGCTCCTTCTATTCTTCAACAAAGTGCCTGGTCTTTCTGAGGTAATAGATGCAGTTTTCCAATAGCAATGTGGTGTATTGGCCTAGATTTTGTGCTCACATTTCTGCCATGAAATTGGAAACCACAGTAGCCATCTGGGATGGCCACTTACAACCAGGAACAGAGAAACGCGCAAAGCACACTGGGTAAAATGGACAGAGCAAGGTTCAGGTAGGCTCAGAGCCTGAAATGTATATTTGTGAGTGAGGAGTCCAGACGGTATCGAAACTCCAACCAATTAGCATTTTGATGGACCGATTAGCCCATCTCCACCAAGACAAAGGACTGACACTCAAGCGACCGGTACAGTCGCAGACATTTCGGCGCCACTCCCTGTTCTATGGAAGCGTAAACAACAGGGTCAGTGACCGTTTGGGACACGCCCAGCCATCCAGACACCCGCTTATTTATTGGTTCGAAATCGAACAGAGTAATCGGGGATCACCCAATTAGTGGGGTCCAAACTCAAGGACCGCCCAAAAGAGCGCAAAAACCCCCAAGTATAAGAAGAGAGTCCACCATGCATTCATCCTCTTTTGGACCTGGTGCCCCGGCTACGGCCATCTCCAATCGCAGCACTACCAGAAGCAAGTCCAAGTTCAACGCTCGCTACCGGACGGATGAGCCTAGCTGAGCAGCAGTTACTTCTACAGACTCAATAGATCCAGAATCGAACAGCGGCCTCTGTCCCTCTGACCTAAGCCGGGTGCCTGAAGGTTGTACAGGTTGTTTTAGTCGATAGGTGTAGTTTAACTGGTAGTTTTTATGTTGTATGATCAATTGTGTGTGTAAATAAAGTTCCCTTGACCTTGAATTAACTAACTGGTGTTTGGCTCTTTGATCGATAGCTGGTTGAACCTTGTGGTGGTATCATTTTATACCTGGCAACTCTGAGCATTAGAATATAGTACCAAAAGAAAAGAGGGCAAACTCACTGATTGCCATAGTTACAGCAGAGCCACAGAAAAGGCGACACCACGACTATTTGATTCGCGTGAGAATGCTGCCCACTGAGCCTTGGTTGGCACGGAAACAGGAAACTAGATGGTATGAGAACTAAGCAGGCACTTTTCAGAAGGGGAAATGGAGGTTTGAATGTGGAACTAATGCAGTAAGAATAAACTATTCAGCCCACATATTTTTATTTTCATGTGGTTTTTATTTGCAGTTAATAACCTCAGCCAGAGAAAAGAATCTGACAGCTTGAATCTCAGCATGAAGCACTTCTCATTTAATAATAATTTAGATAAGCTCTTAAAACACCACAGCATACCAGGCGATGGACCAAGTGCTGGAAAATGGGATGAGAATTGATACGTGCTTCATGGCCAGCACAGCCATGATGGGCTAAAGGGCTTCTTTCTGTGCTGCAAAACTCTTTGGTTCTGAATCTATGAATAAAACAATTTGTCACAGAGTCTGATCACAAGTATTGGAAATACAATATATTTTAAAAGAAATTCTTACACTAAATGTGTATGGGTGGCATGATAGCACAGTAGTTAGCATTGTTGCTTCACAGCTCCAGGGTCCCAGGTTCGATTCCCAGCTTGGGTGACTGTGCGGAGTCTGCATGTTCTCACAGTGTCTGCATGGGTTTCTCTGGGTGCTCCGATTTCCTCCCACAAGTCTCGAAAGGTGTACTGTTGGGTGAATTGGACATTCTGAATTCTCCCTCTGTGTACCCGAACAGGAGCCGGAATGTGGCGACTAAGGACTTTTCATAGTAACTTGAAATGAAAATGAAATGAAATGAAAATCGCTTATTGTCACAAGCAGGCTTCAAATGAAGTTCCTGTGAAAAGCCCCTAGTCGCCACATTCCAGCGCCTGTTCGGTGAGCCTGTTACGGGAATTGAACCGTGCGGCTGGCCTGTCTTGGTCTGCTTTCAAAGCCAGCGATTTAGCCCTGTGCTAAACAGCCCCCCATTGCAGCGTTAATGTAAGCCTAGTGTGAAAATAAAGATAAAGATTATTATTTGCACAAAATTATTTCAAGCACTTTCAAGAAAAGAGATGTTTCAACTGTCATCACCCTGGCCATCTTCACTACCACATTACAGCCCCCACCATCCCCACCCCACCAGTGAATTAAAACTGGAAAAAAAAAACATGAGTGCCCAAGAATTGTAGGATCTAATTGTGTTTTTCAAGCAGTGCTCCCCGTGAGTTGGAAACTTCCCTCTCCCAACCACACAGCCAATCGGTCCCGGTAGAGCCCATTTACCAAGGGAGCATCATGCTGTATCTAACCCCGTGCTATAGCTGTATTGGAGTGTTTGATGGGGACAGTGTAGAGGGAGCTTTACACTGTATCTAACCCCGTGCTGTAGCTGTACTGGAGTGTTTGATTGTACAGTGCATGGGAGTTTTGCTCTGTACCTAATATCGAACCCATGTTGTACCTATCCTGGGAATGTTTGATGAGGGCTATGTGGAGGGAGCTTTATTCTGGATCTAACCCCATGCTGTACCTGCCCTGGGAGTGTTTGATGGGGACACTGTAGAGGGAGCTTTACTCTGTATCTCACCCCGTGCTCTACCTGTCCTGGGGGTGTTTGATGGGGTCAGTGTAGAGGGAGCTTTACTCTGTATCTAACCCTGTGCTGCACCTGTCCTGGGAGTGTTTGATGGGGACAGTGTAGAGGGAGCTTTACTCTGTATCTAACTCTCTGCTGTACCTACCCTGAGACTGTTTATGGGTGCAGTGTAGAGTGAGAGATTTATTCTAATTCTAACATTGTACTGTACTGTCCTGGGAATGTTTGATTGGCCATTGTGGAGAGAACTTTGTTCTGTATCCACCCATGCCAATCCTGCACTGGGAGTGTTTGATGGGGAAGTATAGACTGAGCTTTACTCTGCAACTAACCCTATGCTGTTGCTGTCCTGGGAATGTTTAATCATAGAATTTACAGTGCAGAAGGAGGCCATTCGGCCCATCGAGTCTGCACTGGCTCTTGGAAAGAGCACCCTATCCAAGGTCAACACCTCCACCCTATCCCCATAACGCAGTAACCCCACCCAACACTAAGGGCAATTTTGGACACTAAGGGCAATTTATCATGGCCAATCCACTTAACCTGCACATCTTTGTGACTGTGGGAGGAAACAGGAGCACCTGGAGGAAACCCATGCACACACGGGGAGGATGTGCAGACTCCGCACAGGCAGTGACCCAAGCCGGAATCGAACCTGGAGCTGTGAAGCGATTGTGCTAGCCACAATGCTACCGTGCTGCCAGTTTGCTGCCAGTTCTAATTCTTATCCTTAGTTTCGTGTCTAGATCGTGCTTGTTGGCGCATGTCTTTCAATTGGTTGCTGAGGTCAAATATGTAATTGCGCATTCTGTCCCACTTGGAAGGCAAAGGATTCAAACTTTTCAACCACCTCAGGGCGCACTAAGTTTAACAGTGTGCACACTTATACCTTTTAAAATTTATCAGAGAGGCCGGAACCACAGTAGATGCTACATTCTTTTTCAGATGTGGTCCAGTCATCCGCGGTGTTTTAATCAAAGACAAGAGGATCGATGTGTGAAGTCGCTGTGTCACCTCGGACAGCTCCTGCCACCATGTCGAAGTTGCTGGGTTTTAGAGACTGATGACAAAGGGTTAACAAGTTAAATGGGTTATTCAACAATCTCAGCAGCTCTTACATGCTTTGTGTCTACCCGTGCTGCGGGAAAACTTCCGCGTTACTGACACATCACTTCCAGTGTACATGTCATCCTGATATACACATGACCAGCTGGTTTTCAACCTGCACATGTATCGTCCCTTTCATGCAGATTCCGGCTTGGGTCACTGTCTGTGCGGAGCCTGCACAGTAATCTGGGGAAAATCCCATCTGACCCAGGAGACTTATCTACCTTAATATCTTTTAAAAGACCCAATACTTCCTCATTTCCAGCGTCAACATGACCCAGACTGTCCACGCACTCGACTCAAGAATCATCTTCCACAAAGTACTTTTCTTTGGTGAACACTGATGCAAAGTACTCAGTTAGTATCTCATTCATTTCCTCTGGCTCAACACATAGATTCCCCCAACTGTCCTTAAGGTGTCCAATCCTTTCCCTGGCCACCCTCTTGCTTTTTACATATGAATAAAAAGCTTGGGATTTACCTCAATACTACTTGCCAAGGACTTTCCATTACCCCTCCGAGCCCAACTAATTTCCTGCTTCAGCACCTTCCTACTTTCTTTATACCTCTCAAGGATTTTGACTGTCCCCACCCTTCTTGACTGTACAAAAGCATTTTTTTTTTGCTTTTTGACGAGGTTCACAATATCCCTCATTATTCAAGGCTCCCTGAGGGCAGCACGGTGGCCTAGTGGTTAGCACAACTGCCTCACGGCGCTGAGGTCCCAGGTTCGATCCCGGCTCTGGGTCACTGTCCATGTGGAGTTCGCACATTCTCCCCATGTCTGTGTGGGTTTCGCCCCCACAACCCAAAAATGTGCAGGGTAGGTGGATTGGCCACGCTAAATTGCCCCTTAATTGGAAAAAATAATTGGGTAATCTAAATTTATAAAAAATTTTTTTTTAAATTATTCAAGGCTCCCTAAACTTACCATATTTATCCGTCATTCCCTCAGGAACCTGACTTTCCTGAATCCTAATCAACTGTCGCTTGAAAGACTCCCACATGTCAAATGTAGATTTACCATCCAATAGCAGCACCCAATCCAATTTCCTCAATTCTTGTCTCATGTTATTGTAATTTGCCTTTCCACAGTTTAGCACCATAACGCGAGGATTACCTTCATCTCTGTCTAAAGGTACCCTAAAACATACAGAAATGTGGCAGCGCGGGAGCACAAGGTCCCAGGGTCCCAGGTTCGATTCCCCGCTGTATCACTGTGTGGAGTCTGCATGTTCTCCCCGTGTCTGCGTCGTTTTCCTCCGGGTGCTCCGGTTTCCTCCCACAGTCCAAAGACGTGCAGGGTAGGTGGATTGCCCATGATAAATTGCACTTAGTGGGTAAATGGTTAGGAGGGATTATTAGGTTATGGGGATATGGTGGAAGTGAGGGCTTGAGTGGGTTGGTGCAGACTCAATGTGCCGAACGGCTTCCTTCTGCACTGTATGTTCTATTTATGTACTCCCAATAAGTTTCCCCACTGAAACCTCAATCACCTGTAAGGGCTCATTCCCCAATATCAGATCCTGTACTGCCCCTTCCCCAGATGGATTATCTACATATTGCATCAATAAGCCCTCCTGGATGCGTCTTCCAAACTCTACCCTATCCAAGCCCCTAGCACTAAGTGTATCCCAGTCAATATTTGGAAAATTAAATGCCCCTACCACAATAACACTGTTACTTATTCACCCATCCAAAATCTCTCTATTTGCTCCTCTGTCTCTTACGAGCATTTGGGAGGCCTGTAATTAAACACCCAACATTGTGAATGCCCCCTTTCTGTTCCTGAGGTCTATCCAGATTGCCTGATTGTTTGAGCCCTCAGAGGTGTCCTCCCGCAGTACGGCTATGATATCTCCTTAACCCGTAATGTTACTCCGCCAGCCCTTTTACATCCCCCTCCTTCTCTCCAATACATTCCCAAGTCAGGATGGTGTGTGACTCTGAGGGGAACCTCCAGGTGGTGGTTTTCCCACGTACCTGCTTCCCCTGTCCTTCTAGATGGTAGTGCTTGTGGATTTGGAGTGCTGCCTGATGAACCTTGGTGAGTTACTGCAGTGTATTTTGTAGATGGTACACACGGCTGCTAATCTGTATCAGTCAATGTTGGTGGAAGGGGTGCCAGTCAAATGGGCTGCTTTGTCCTGGATGGTGTCAAACCCCTTGTGTTGCTGGAGTTGCACTTCCAGGAAATTGGGGAGTATGCCATGACACCCCAGACACGTCTTTGCAAATGATGGACAAGCTTTGAGGAATCAGGTGAGTTACTTGCCGCAGGATTCCTATCCTCTGACTTGCTCTCTTGTAGCCATAATATTTATGTCGCCAGTGCAGTTCACTTTCTGGTTATTGGTAACCCCCCCAGATGTCCAGTGGGGGATTCAGTGCTGGCAGTGCCATTGAATGTCAAGGGGCAATGGTTTGATTCTCTCTTATTGGAGATGGCCGTTGCCTGGCAATTGTTTGGTGCAAATGATACTTGCCACTTGTCAACCAAGCCTGGGCACTTGGTGATAATAATTGTTAAATTTATACTACAACCTGTGACTTTGCTTTGCCAACAGAGACACGTTCTGAAACTTTTGAAATAAGAAGACACCCAGCCTCGCCACAACCAGTGGTTGGAAATAAAGTCAATGTGATGATTCACCAAGAGACAGCAGTTTCAACTGAAGGCACTGAAGTGTAATTCAGCATCGCTAATTGAAAATTTTCTTTGCAATTTCATACAATTCAGCATCCGCATTAAATAAGTCAACATGTAAAAATTCAAAGGTAAATGTTCTCCCTCTGGCCCCTCTTGAGATGGGGATGTGCAATTTTATAAAAGACACTCTTGAGTACTGTGATGGGAAATGTACTCTTAATTCATTCATTTGTTCCATTTCAGATTCCCTACTCTGAAATGCAATTGTCACTTTATAGAAATTATACACTTAACTCATGTGTGCCCCCTCGGAAAAGATTGACACTTAAGTTAGACATTTGCCCATGAGGGAAAATGTAATTCTAATTGTCACACAAATTTGTTGAGAATGGGAATTCAGTGCAGAGGATGAAGGAATGCTCAGTAATTGAAACCGGGAACTGTAAATCTATAAATAATCAGATAAATTAAGGTGAAAGAAATATCACGCAGAACAATGAGTCAGCTGAGATCCTTGTCTACAGTTCCTGTGCGGTGAATTCCTGGGCAAGTGCCTCCAGTTGAAGGAATCTAAGATTGAAGAGTTGCTGGAGTCAGTGCCCGGCATGTGGGAGGCTGGCGATTTGCTGGAGAACACATTCCTGCAGGTGGTCATTCTGCAGCTATAGAAAATTCAGGAGAATAGCAAGTGGCGAACTGACAGAGTAAGCGACAGGCAGTTCAGGATTTCTCCACACCTTTGTCACTTACAAAAAGAAACAAGCAGAATTCCAGTGACGAGTGCAGTCCAAGAGCACACGAAAAGAACCATGAGGCTAAAGCGTGTCTGGGATGCACAATAAAGTCTAGAAAACCAATGGTCATATGGTACCCAATAATAATCTTTATTAGTGTCATAAGTAGGTTTACATTAATGCTGCAATGAAATTACTGTGACAATCACCTAGTTGCTACACTACGGCGCCTGTTCGGGTACTTTGCGGGAGGGTTCAGAATGTCCAATTCACCTAACAGCACGTCTTTCATGACTTGTGGGAGGAAACCGGAGCAGCCGGTGGAAACCCCTGCAGACACAGGGAGAACATGCAGACTCCGCACAATGACCCAAGCCAGGAATCGAACCTGGGTTCCTGGTGCTGTGAAGCAACAGTGCTAATCACTGTGCTATTGTGCCGCGAAATGTGGCAGCAGACTGTCATTTCTGCTGCCAAAGTCATGAGTCTAACATGTTGTGTTGCTTTTCTGGTAACAGAGGGCCCACAGCGTTCGGTTGGCCCCAAGTCAAGACCGGGGTAGTAAGAACAGTGGACGGGGAACAAAGAAATACCCAAGCAAAGTATACCCAACCTTTTGGTCGGTGAACCAGCTTTTCAAGGAAAGATTGATTGATAGTCTAAAGAATTACCTAATCCCAAGAAAGGGGAACAGCTACATGGGAAGGGTTTGAGCAATTACAAAATATTTACAATGTACACCCGTTGGACAGAGTTGAGGTTTTGGCTGTAATGATCGTGAGTCGAGACCGTTGGCAGCTTTCATGTTAAAGCAGCACTTGGGGCTGACGAACAACAGCTAGAAGAGGGGTGGACTGCGGTTAAGCAGTGGTTGCTAAAATACAATACACCAAAATCTGATTGGGGAAAGATCACCGCTTGTATTCAGAAGGGGACAGTGGAAGTAACAGGATATGAAGAAAGATTCAGAGCAATCTGAAAGGAGCACTCAGGAATGGAACTTCTGGAGGAGCAGGAGATGTGGGACAAAAATATTTTGGACTGTTGAAGTTTGCCTTTGTTGCTGGTTTGGAAACAGAATTGTCTAATGCATTAAAATTGTTGTTTCCTGATTGGGACCGAGAAGCAATGACATACGCAATATTAATAGACTGATGTGTTCAAATTGACCGGGATAAGAACATAAGAACTAGGAGCAGGACTAAGCCACCTGGCCCTTCGGGCCTGCTCCGACATTCAATGAGATCATGGCTGATCTTTTGTGGACTCAGCTCGACTTTCCCACCTGAAAACCATACCCTTTATTCCTTTATTCTTCAAAATATGGGAGCTAAAGTTTGTGCTCTCCGGACCGGATGAAACCCTAAAAATTTACCATTTTAGTCAACGACTAATGCCCATCTAATTCATAAAAGCAAATTACTGCAGATGCTGGAATCTGAAACCAAAAAAGATGATGCTGGAAAATCTCAGCAGGTCTGGCAGTATCTGTAGGGAGAGAAAAGAGCTAATGTTTTGAGTCCAGGTGACCCTTTGTCAAGGCTAAAAGGCACAGAAAGTGGGAGATATTTATTCTGTGGGGTGAGGGAATTAAAGATGAGTCAGAACCACAGAAACCAAAGGAAAAGAGTGCTAATGGCAGTCCCCAGAGAGAATAATCAAATTTAGTTAGGTCTCTGCCAAGCTAGGAAATATGGCAAAGCGGGAGAAACATATACAGTATTTTTCCTAAGACTGTGCTCGCAAACGCTGAACTAGTTTTGATAGGCTCCAATCAATCTCAAGTAATGTCCAATGTTTGATTCACAAGTTATCCTCTCAGTGACAGACATTCATTCGAACAAACCGGGAGGTTCCAGCTAAGGAATGCAAATGAGGGGGTCAACCAGAGATAAGAATTCCCTTAAAAATAGGACCTTCTGATCGAGCTTCTTTGTTCCTAAATTCTTGAATCATTCTGTTTATTTGTGTTTCGTGACTTCTTTGGTGCTTCTGCTTTTGTTACGTGATTGATTTTTTAATGTATTGTCTGATATTTTCTTTTCTAAGTTTTATCGAGTTCCTGTTCAAGTGTATACCAGTGAGGAACTAACAATAAAGTTGTACTGTATTTTTGACATCTTCACCAACCGGACTACTGATTCTTATCAGAAGATAAAAATAAGGGTCCCCACACTAGTGCTGGGGAACCCGCTGGCAGAGCCAGTGGGAAACGCCCTGAAAAAGCCACCATAAATGAACTTAGACATTTTTACAGAGAATCGCGCCCAAAGTGTATGTTTGTATGAAAATACCAAAATCCTGTGTAGAAGCTAAGATAAGGGACTAACATGTTGAACAGTGTATTCAACAACTTTAGACACTCTTTCAAGCTGTGTGTCTACCTGTGCTTCGGGAGAACCCCATGTTACTGACACTTCCTGTGTACTTGACATCCCGATGAACACGTGACCATCTGCACTACATCTTTCCCATGTAAGTTGGTACAACCAGTACTACAGGCATATGGCACTGTAGGACAGCAGTGATAGGTTATAAATGTTTTACAATGTAAGGGCCACAATCTATTTACAAGATGCTGAGCACTGATTTGGGTTACCACACCCAGCGCATAGCGCTTCATGTCCCTTCTTCCCCATCACCACCCTCCTGCCACTTTTTTAAACCGATACAGTCCATATGTTGGCTAGGTCTGAATGTAGTCTTTTAACTTTAAATTTGACCTGCTCAGGCAGACTGAGCATGTGATTGTGCCAATTAGCTGTGCTTGGGATGACCTTGGGTTGCTGTCCTTAGCTGGATGGCATCGGACAGCCTTGTGGTGTGTCCAGAGGCTGCCGGGTTGTTGCGTTGGCCTCGGGAGAGGCTTCCATTTCCACTGGTGCAGATGGGCACACATTGCAGACTCAGTCTGTTGGACTCTGTTGTTGTTGATGATGCTGGTTCAGGTACAGGCAATAGGTGATACCCATTCCTGACATAGGGAGCACTGTCCTCGGCAACCACATAGCTGTTTGATTGTGGGGGATGGCTGGTTTGCCATGGCCGCATGTGGCTTAGACCCTAATTGTTTAGCCCAGTGTGCAGAGTCCTTGGCCATTGTGGTCATAGCACCTTTTACCCCTTTGCACCGCTTCGGGAGGGTGGGACCCACATTTGTTTCCACTTTTAGCTGCAGAAGGGCCTTAGCGACAGGGATCATGGTTATGGTGTTCCTGGAGAATATTCTGACAAGGACAGGCCCTGTCTTGGCACCTTTTGCAAGTTAAGTAGTGCAGCATAAAAGTCAATGTTACCACGGATACATTTCTGAAGGAGATGCTTTGCTGAGTGTATCGCCCATTCTGCCCACCATTCGAGTGTGGGGAGAGGGGGCTATTTGTGATGTGCGCAGAGTCCTTGAGCTCCCCGAAGATGAACTGCCGAGCATTGTCCATCATTATCCTTTGGGGATGCCATGTGTAGTGAAATGTCCCTTCAGCTTGCCGATGTAAACGTTCTTTTTCAGATTGGGCAGACAGTCGATTTCATACCAACCAGAGTACGGGTCATCCAGGCCCCAGTGCTGTATTCTGTTCCATTCAAAGATATCTTCTACTGTGAGTGACCATGAGAGGACATCATGAATGTGCAGTAGTCCTTTAGTTTGATAAGATTTGAGCACGTTGCACAGTGCACATCTGGACACTTCCCTCTCTATGTCTACATACATGGAGGGCCAGTATGATTCCATTGCCCTGTACCTTTGATACCTTCCAACGCTGGGTGGCATTTGTTGCTAAGTGCAGTACCTCAGTAGAGAAGTAGGGATGGTGAATCACTGGCTATGCAGTATCAGACCATCTTGCATGGTTAACCCCTCTCTCATAGCGGAGAACGTGCGGAGCTCATGGGGAAGCTCCTTTGATGACCCGGCCATCCTTTCACAATGATGTCATGGAACTGCTTTCATGTAATATCCGCCTGTTGGACAACGTTGAGTTTGTTAATTATATGGGATGACAGTACTTAAATCATCATGATGTCAATGTACTTCTCACAATCTGCCTGGTCAGTGGTGGGTAAATAAGGCCTGGAGAGTGCATTAGCAGGGTACAGCTCCTCATGTTCCTTGTAGAGGACACTGAGGTCATAGTTTGAGAGTCATGCGCTGCAGTCATGCTGATGAAGTATGAAGACGCTATTTTGAGAATACTGTTGCTATGAGCGGCTGGTAATCAGTTTCTATGTTGGCAGGGCGGCCACAGATAGAGTCGTAAAATTTCTGTCAACCTAACACAAGGAAGGAGGTTTTATTTGATCTGGGCATAACGCATTTCAGTGTCAGTGATACAAAGGCGACTGTTCTGCCATTCTGGACACAGACTGCACCGAGTCTATGCTGGAAGGTACCTGTTCATCGAGGTACAGATGTTCGAGCATCAAAGTATTATAACACCAGAGGTGTTGAGCCTGCCTACCTGAGTTTGTTGAATGTAATGGTTGATGCTCCTGCCAGCACCATTTGACATCTTGGTGGAAAAGCTGATGGAGGGGTCCAATCACGTCACTGTAGCAGGGAATGAACTTGAATAAATCATTTGTCATACCAAGAGGTGCTGCACGATGTAATTGTCCTTGGAATGGACATTTATCGTGTAGCCATTGCTTTGTCAGGATCTGGCTTCACACCATCAGCTATCAGCATATAACTCACATACGGAACCTGGCTGACCCTGAATGTGCACTTCAGGCTTCAACTCTTTTGTCCCAATTCTGTCTAGGACCAAAAATTAAAGTGCACCATGTTCTTGCATTGTTCAACCACAGACCAGATTTTCATCGACAATGCTTTTGCAGGGCTGTCCTCCAGAGTTACTCCAAACACCTCGCTGCCAGAGGGCATGCGGAGGAAACGGTATCTGCTTACCGGAGTCATAAACGTGGTGAGCTTCATGGATTCTTTATCGAGCAGGATTTGTCAAAATCTGTATTTCAGCTCCAGGATACGGACAACCATGGTGTTGGGCATGTCGGGTATTAGCTGTTCAACAGTTTTTTCATGGGATGAAATGATCTGAGCAAAGCCTTGTTTAGATGAACTGAGTCAATGCAGATTCTGACCGTGTTATCTCTCTTTACCGCAGCTACCATCACTGAAACTCACTCTGTGCCTTGTCAATGCGGCTCTGCCACCCAGTCTTGTAATCTATAATAATCTTTATTGTCACAAGTAGGCTTACATTAACACTGCAATGTAGTCATATGGGGAGGGAAGGTGGCCATAATTAGAAAGGTGCTACTACAGAGAGGAAGGCAGGCAGGGGGTTTGGATCTGCCGAACCTGATGTATTATTACAGGCGGCGAATGTGGAGAAAGTACGGAGCTGGGTCAGAGGAGTTGACTTCCAATGAGTCAGAATGGAGGAGATGTCGGGGGTCGAGATTGAAAGCACCAGCAGCAGCGCTGCTCCCGACGGTCCCATGGAGATACTCAATGAGTCCGGTAGTAATAGCTTCGTTGAGAATTTGGAGGTAGTTTTGTCAGCACTTTGGGTTGGGGCAGGGTCAAAGGAAATGCCAATTCGTGGGAACCACAGATTTGAGCCAAGGAAATGGGATGGAAATTTTCGGATATGGGAGAGAAAGGAATTAGGACACTAACAGATTTGTTTCTTGGCATTGGTTTTCCAGATTGAAGGAGCTGGGAGCGAAGTATTGGCTGGAGCAGGGTGTAGAGATCTACCATGCGGTTCAAGTGCAGTCTCGCAACACTTTAAAACTCGGTAGAAACTTGAGTCACACTTCTCGGATGCAAGTAAGAATCTTTTATTGCCTCTGCTGATTACAACTGAGAGAAACTTAAATCTATTCTCAATAAAGCTTGCCAGCAAAAGAATTAAAGAGAAGTAATTTATAAAGAAATTTTGACTTTTAAGAAGAATACAGAAATGGCTTCTTGCTTTAAGTAAAACAACTTGCGCAAACTTCGAGAGTTAGAGTGGAAAAGTGAAAATACAAAAATAAGGATAGTAAGTAGTTAGATCAAACTATAGAGTGTTCCGGGATAGAAACTGGCTGTTCGAACTCTCATGTTTAAGGAAAATGTTATCAGTCTGAAGCTATCTGTCCATACCTCTATATCGTCCTAATTGATTTGG
Organism: Scyliorhinus canicula; assembly: GCF_902713615.1. Classification (NCBI taxonomy): domain Eukaryota; kingdom Metazoa; phylum Chordata; class Chondrichthyes; order Carcharhiniformes; family Scyliorhinidae; genus Scyliorhinus; species Scyliorhinus canicula. The sequence continues at coordinate 21,363,228 of NC_052158.1, read as the reverse complement.
GTGAGTTTCAAATATATTTAATTGGATAGTGAACTGTCAATCCTCAATGTGCAGCATAAGTTTTAAATGTTTCATGTTTGAATATTTGTGTGTGCTATGGAATGTGATTTTGTGCTGTAATCAAGTCTGGTTCTTACTAGTTTTCTGCTGACTTTCATTTTATCCATATTCTGAACAATGGTGGCTTCATATTGCTATGGTGCTTATTTCGATCTTGATTACTGGTACAGCTCATTTCTTAATATGAAACTTACTTTGAAATCTGTTAATTCAAACTGTTGGTCTCGACATCAGCACTAGCTACAGGCGCGATCTGTGCTGCCATGACTTTGCAGCAGGAGTTTAAGCATACACTTATCAGGCAACATGTTGCCAAAAGGGCAGCAGTGATGATCATCCCGTACACCAGGTATGATTGCCAAGAGCCCCCAAGTAGCCATTTGAACCAGCATCCGAACCTGAGTTGTAGTCGTGAAACTCCGCCCCAATTGCCTGAATCTTTGAGGCCTCCTTCCGAATGTGGGCGGCCGAATCAGTGTTGTTTTCAGAGGAGTCCGGAATATAAGTGCAACACTCTCTTCCTATACTGGCACATGTGCCAGTATAAAGGGATTAAGGTGAAGAATAAAGGGATTAAGGGATTAAGGGTTATGGTGTTCGGGCCGGAAAGTGGAGCTGAGTCCACAAAAGATCAGCCATGATCTCATTGAATGGCGGAGCAGGCTCGAGGGGCCAGATGGCCTACTCCTGCTCCTAGTTCTTATGTTCTTATGTGCCTCCCTTCTCTGCCAGAATAAAATCCACCACCAAGCGATTTTGTAAGGCAATAGTTCGTTCTGCCACTAATTCTGCTGAAATGACCTGAAGCACTTGGCTTCCCTCACTGAGAGCTAATGCGGTTTTGTTGGCTAGTTTCTCGAGTGCAGAGGCCATGTTTATGAGTTCTCACGCTGATTTTGCGTTACCATATGGTGCAAAGGCTTTCATTCAGAACCGTTGCGTTCCGGTAATGCCACGACGGACCGAAGGGCCAGGGGCTGGATCAGAGTCGTAGCCTTCCCAATGTACGGAACCACATAAGCTAAAAAGCAACCGCCTCTCCATTTAGGGTTGCGAACCGTTGACCATTTCTGTGGGCGACCCGGGAGCCATGGATATGCTTTGAGGCCACAGACCCAGTAGATTCCATTTAAATTCCGTGGGGGTGGCAGAGTCGTTATTTGGCCGCACATGCGCACCTGCCCCGTCTCATTGTACCCGTTCCCTACAAACGGGCCACTGACTTGAAAATTGCAGTGTTATGTTGTAGAATTAGGAGGGGCAGCGATACTGGTTAGTTTTAGATGTAAACCCTCTTTGCCAACAGCAAGGCCCCAATTCTGATCAAAGCATGGGATATACCACCCAGTGAACCCAGTGAGCCCCCAAAATTCTTTGCACCTCGATATTGGCAACTGTACGTCCGTATCTGTACTATTAACAAAGAACCAAACATTCATTGTTCAATATAATTAAGGGGCATTTCCCATAAGGGGATTCCGTTATATACCCGGTACGGGATGTGCGCACACACCCAACAGGAGGAGGCATTTGTTACCTGTGCATATTCGTATTGTAGAGCCAGAAAGGTATTCTTAATGACTGCATGTTTCATATAAGAGCATTTGGTTCCAGAAAGCATATTCATAAAATTCACAATAAAAACGTAGCAGGCTGACATGCGGTGTTGCATCATGCTTCGGCTGGGTAGAGGTCTTCTATTCTTCGGTACCTATCGTAAATATAATCAATGATTCAAGCGTTATTTTAACTGCGTCCAATGTTTCCAGTGTCCCACGCCTTTTATGTCTACGCATACGCAAGTGTGCCCACTGATGTGGACTGGGTGGGGTCCTGTCCACCTAGGAGCAAACCCTGGTTTTTCAGGCAGGACCTTGACCATTACTTTTGAGCCAGCGGGGGGAGTATTAACATAGAATTTACAGTGCAGAAGGAGGCCATTCGGCCCATTGAGTCTGCACTGACTCTTGGAAAGAGCACCCTATCCAAGGTCAACACCTCCACCCTATCCCCATAACCCCATAACCCAGTAACCTCACCCAACACTAAGGGCAATTTTGGACACTAAGGGCAATTTATCATGGCCAATCCACCTAACCTGCACATCTTTGTGACTGTGGGAGGAAACCGGAGCACCCGGAGGAAACCCATGCACACACGGGGAGGATGTGCAGACTCCGCACAGACAGTGACCCAAGCCGGAATCGAACCTGGGACCCTGGAGCTGTGAAGCGATTGTGCTATCCACAATGCTGCCGTGCTGCCAGTTTGCTGCCAGTTCTAAATTCTTATCCTTAGTTTCTTGTTTGTGCTTGTTGCCGCATATCTTTCAATTGGTTGCTGAGGTCAAATATGTAATTGCGCATTCTTTCCCACTTGGAAGGCAAAGGATTCAAACTTTTCAACCACCTCAAGGCGCACTAAGTTTAACAGTGTGCACGCTTATACCTTTTTAAATTTATCAGAGAGGCCGGAACCACAGTAGATGCTACATTCTTTTTCAGATGTGGTCCAGTCATCCGCGGTGTTTTAATCAAGACAAGAGGATCGATGTGTGAAGTCGCTGTGTCACCTCGGACAGCTCCTGCCACCATGTCGAAGTTGCTGGGTTTCAGAGACTGATGACAAAGGGTTAACAAGTTAAATGGGTTATTCAACAATCTCAGCAGCTCTTACATGCTTTGTGTCTACCCGTGCTGCGGGAAAACTTCCGCGTTACTGACACATCACTTCCAGTGTACATGTCATCCTGATGTACACATGACCAGCTGGTCTTCAACCTGCACACGTATCGTCCCTTTCTTAACCTCACTATGTTCCACAGGGCCAAGAAACCAATAAAGTACATTATGGTTGTGATGTAAGAAGTAGGCCACCAATTTGCAGATAGCAGGATCCTAAAGGCAGCAATGTGTAATGACCAGAATATTTCTATTTTAGTGATGTTCGTTGAAGGATAATCGGTTTAGCTCAGTTGGCTAGACAGCTGGTTTGTGATGCAGAGTGAGGCTAACAGCACAGTTCAATTCCTGTGCTGGCTGAGGTCATTCACAAACCTTGCCCTTTGCCTGAGGTGTGGTGATCCTCAGGTTAAATCACCACCAGTCAGCTCGCCCCTTTGGTCATCTGGGATTCTGGCGACTTTACCTTAGTGTCCAGAACACTAGGGAGAACGCTCCTTCTATTCTTCAACAAAGTGCCTGGTCTTTCTGAGGTAATAGATGCAGTTTTCCAATAGCAATGTGGTGTATTGACCTAGATTTTGTGCTCACATTTCTGCCATGAAATTGGAAACCACAGTAGCCATCTGGGATGGCCACTTACAACCAGGAACAGAGAAACGCGCAAAGCACACTGGGTAAAATGGACAGAGCAAGGTTCAGGTAGGCTCAGAGCCTGAAATGTATATTTGTGAGTGAGGAGTCCAGACGGTATCGAAACTCCAACCAATTAGCATTTTGATGGACCGATTAGCCCATCTCCACCAAGACAAAGGACTGACACTCAAGCGACCGGTACAGTCGCAGACATTTCGGTGCCACTCCCTGTTCTATGGAAGCGTAAACAACAGGGTCAGTGACCGCTTGGGACACGCCCAGCCATCCAGACACCCGCTTATTTATTGGTTCGAAATCGAACAGAGTAATCGGGGATCACCCAATTAGTGGGGTCCAAACTCAAGGACCGCCCAAAAGAGCGCAAAAACCCCCAAGTATAAGAAGAGAGTCCACCATGCATTCATCCTCTTTTGGACCTGGTGCCCCGGCTACGGCCATCTCCAATCGCAGCACTACCAGAAGCAAGTCCAAGTTCAACGCTCGCTACCGGACGGATGAGCCTAGCTGAGCAGCAGTTACTTCTACAGACTCAATAGATCCAGAATCGAACAGCGGCCTCTGTCCCTCTGACCTAAGCCGGGTGCCTGAAGGTTGTACAGGTTGTTTTAGTCGATAGGTGTAGTTTAACTGGTAGTTTTTATGTTGTATGATCAATTGTGTGTGTAAATAAAGTACCCTTTACCTTGAATTAACTAACTGGTGTTTGGCTCTTTGATCGATAGCTTGTTGAACCTTGTGGTGGTATCATTTTATACCTGGCAAATCTGTGCATTAGAATATAGTACCAAAAGAAAGGAGGGCAAACTCACTGATTGCCATAGTTACAGCAGAGCCACAGAAAAGGCGACACCACGACTATTTGATTCGCGTGAGAATGCTGCCCACTGAGCCTTGGTTGGCACGGGAAACAGGAAACTAGATGGTATGAGAACTAAGCAGGCACTTTTCAGAAGGGGAAATGGAGGTTTGAATGTGGAACTAATGCAGTAAGAATAACTATTCAGCCCACATATTTTTATTTTCATGTGGTTTTTATTTGCAGTTAATAACCTCAGCCAGAGAAAAGAATCTGACAGCTTGAATCTCAGTATGAAGCACTTCTCATTTAATAATAATTTAGATAAGCTCTTAAACACCACAGCTACCAGGCGATGGACCAAGTGCTGGAAAATGGGATGAGAATTGATACGTGCTTCATGGCCAGCACAGCCATGATGGGCTAAAGGGCTTCTTTCTGTGCTGCAAAACTCTTTGGTTCTGAATCTATGAATAAAACAATTTGTCACAGAGTCTGATCACAAGTATTGGAAATACAATATATTTTAAAAGAAATTCCTTACACTAAATGTGTATGGGTGGCATGATAGCAAAGTAGTTAGCATTGTTGCTTCACAGCTCCAGGGTCCCAGGTTCGATTCCCAGCTTGGGTGACTGTGCGGAGTCTGCATGTTCTCACAGTGTCTGCATGGGTTTTCTCTGGGTGCTCCGATTTCCTCCCACAAGTCTCGAAAGGTGTACTGTTGGGTGAATTGGACATTCTGAATTCTCCCTCTGTGTACCCGAACAGGAGCCGGAATGTGGCGACTAAGGACTTTTCATAGTAACTTGAAATGAAAATGAAATGAAATGAAAATCGCTTATTGTCACAAGCAGGCTTCAAATGAAGTTCCTGAGAAAAACCCCTAGTCGCCACATTCCAGCACCTGTTCGGTGAGCCTGTTACGGGAATTGAACCGTGCGGCTGGCCTGTCTTGGTCTGCTTTCAATGCCAGCGATTTAGCCCTGTGCTAAACAGCCCCCCATTGCAGCGTTAATGTAAGCCTAGCGTGAAAATAAAGATAAAGATTATTATTTGCACAAAATTATTTCAAGCACTTTCAAGAAAGGAGATGTTTGAACTGTCATCACCCTGGCCATCTTCACTACCACATACAGCCCCCACCATCCCCACCCCACCAGTGAATTAAAACTGGAAAAAAAACATGAGTGCCCAAGAATTGTAGGATCTAATTGTGTTTTTCAGCAGTGCTCCCGTCAGTTGGAAACTTCCTCTCCAACCACACAGCCAATCGGGTATCCCGGTAGAGCCCATTTACCAGGGAGCATCATGCTGTATCTAACCCCGTGCTATAGCTGTATTGGAAGTGTTTGATGGGGACAGTGTAGAGGGAGCTTTACTCTGTAATCTAACCCTGTGCTGCACCTGTCCGGGAGTGTTTGATGGGGCCGTGTAGTGGGAGCTTTACTCTGTATCTAACCCTGTGCTGCACCTGTCCTGGGAGTGTTTGATGGGGACCAGTGTAGAGGGAGCTTTACTCTGTATCTAACTCTCTGCTGTACCTACCCTGAGACTGTTTATGGGTGCAGTGTAGAGTGAGAGATTTATTCTAATTCTAACATTGTACTGTACTGTCCTGGGAATGTTTGATGGCCATTGTAGAGAGAACTTTGTTCTGTATCCACCCATGCCAATCCTGCACTGGGAGTGGTTGATGGGGAAGTATAGACTGAGCTTTACTCTGCAACTAACCCTATGCTGTTGCTGTCCTGGGAATGTTTAATCATAGAATTTACAGTGCAGAAGGAGGCCATTCGGCCCATCGAGTCTGCACTGGCTCTTGGAAAGAGCACCCTATCCAAGGTCAACACCTCCACCATATCCCCATAACGCAGTAACCCCACCCAACACTAAGGGCAATTTTGGACACTAAGGGCAATTTATCATGGCCAATCCACTTACCTGCACATCTTTGTGACTGTGGGAGGAAACAGGAGCACCTGGAGGAACCCATGCACACACGGTGAGGATGTGCAGACTCCGCACAGGCAGTGACCCAAGCCGGAATCGAACCTGGAGCTGTGAAGCGATTGTGCTAGCCACAATGCTACCGTGCTGCCAGTTTGCTGCCAGTTCTAAATTCTTATCCTTAGTTTCGTGTCTAGATCGTGCTTGTTGGCGCATGTCTTTCAATTGGTTGCTGAGGTCAAATATGTAATTGCGCATTTCTGTCCCACTTGGAAGGCAAAGGATTCAAACTTTTCAACCCACCTCAGGGCGCACTAAGTTTAACAGTGTGCACACTTATGCCTTTTAAAATTTATCAGAGAGGCCGGAAACCACAGTAGATGCTACATTCTTTTTCAGATGTGGTCCAGTCTCCGCGGTGTTTTAATCAAAGACAAGAGGATCGATGTGTGAAGTCGCTGTGTCACCTCGGACAGCTCCTGCCACCATGTCGAAGTTGCTGGGTTTCAGAGACTGATGACAAAGGGTTAACAAGTTAAATGGGTTATTCAACAATCTCAGCAGCTCTTACATGCTTTGTGTCTACCCGTGCTGCGGGAATACTTCCGCGTTACTGACACATCACTTCCAGTGTACATGTCATCCTGATATACACATGACCAGCTGGTTTTCAACCTGCACATGTATCGTCCCTTTCATGCAGATTCCGGCTTGGGTCACTGTCTGTGCGGAGCCTGCACAGTAATCTGGGGAAAATCCATCTGACCAGGAGACTTATCTACCTTAATATCTTTTAAAAGACCCAATACTTCCTCATTTCCAGTGTCAACATGACCCAGACTGTCCACGCACTCGACTCAAGAATCATCTTCCACAAGTACTTTTCTTGGTGAACACTGATGCAAGTACTCAGTTAGTATCTCATTCATTTCCTCTGGCTCAACCATAGATTCCCCCAACTGTCCTTAAGGTGTCCAATCCTTCCCTGGCCACCCTCTTGCTTTTACATATGAATAAAAGCTTGGGATTTACCTCAATACTACTTGCCAAGGACTTTCCATTACCCCTCCGAGCCCAACTAATTTCCTGCTTCAGCACCTTCCTACTTTCTTTATACCCCTCAAGGATTTTGACTGTCCCACCCTTCTTGACTGTACAAAAGCATTTTTTTTTTGCTTTTTGACGAGGTTCACAATATCCCTCATTATCAAGGCTCCCTGAGGGCAGCACGGTGGCCTAGTGGTTAGCACAACTGCCTCACGGCGCTGAGGGTCCCAGGTTCGATCCCGGCTCTGGGTCACTGTCCATGTGGAGTTCGCACATTCTCCCAGGTCTGTGTGGGTTTCGCCCCCACAACCCAAAAAATGTGCAGGGTAGGTGGATTGGCCACGCTAAATTGCCCCTTAATTTGGAAAAAATAATTGGGTAATCTAAATTTTATAAAAAAAAATTTTTAAAATTATTCAAGGCTCCTAAACTTCCCATATTTATCCGTCATTCCCTCAGGAACCTGACTTTCCTGAATCCTAATCAACTGTCGCTTGAAAGACTCCCACATGTCAAATGTAGATTTACCATCCAATAGCAGCACCCAATCAATTTCCTCAATTCTTGTCTCATGTTATTGTAATTTGCCTTTCCACAGTTTAGCACCATAACGCGAGGATTACCTTCATCCCTGTCTAAAAGTACCTAAAACATACAGAAATGTGGCAGCGCGGGGCACAAGGTCCCAGGGTCCCAGGTTCGATTCCCCGCTGGATCACTGTTGTGGAGTCTGCATGTTCTCCCCGTGTTCTGCGTGGTTTTCCTCCGGGTGCTCCGGTTTCCTCCCACAGTCCAAAGACGTGCAGGGTAGGGGATTGCCCATGATAAATTGCACTTAGTGGTAAATGGTTAGGAGGGATTATTAGGTTATGGGGATATGGTGGAAGTGAGGGCTTGAGTGGGTTGGTGCAGACTCAATGTGCCGAACGGCTTCCTTCTGCACTGTATGGTTCTATTTATGTACTCCCAATAAGTGTTCCCCCACTGAAACCTCAATCACCTGTACGGGCTAATTCCCCAATACCAGACCTGTACTGCCACCTTCCCTAGTATGGATGATCTACATATTGCATCAATAAGCCCTCCTGGATGCATCTTGCCCAAACTCTACCCTATCCAAGCCCCTAGCACTAAGTGTATCCCAGTCAATATTGGAAAATTAAATGCCCCCTACCACATAACACTGTTACGTATTTCACCCATCCAAAATCTCTCTATCTGCTCCCCTGTCTCTTACGAGCATTTGGGAGGACCTGTAATTAACACCCAACATTGTGAATGCCCCCTTTCTGTTCCTGAGGTCTATCCCAGATTGCCTGATTGTTTGAGCCCTCAGAGGTGTCCGCCCGACGTAACGGCTATGATATCTCCATAACCCGTAAGTTATTTATTTCCGCCAGCCCTTTACATCCCCCTCCTTCTCTCCAATATATTCCCAAGTCAGGAATGGTGAGTGACTCTGAGGGGAACCTCCAGGTGGTGGTTTTCCCACGTACCTGCTTCCCCTGTCCTTCTAGATGGTAGTGCTTGGGGATTTGGAGTGCTGCCTGATGAACCTTGGTGAGTTACTGCAGTGGTATTTTTGTAGATGGTACACCACGGCTGCTAATCTGTATCAGTCAATGTTGGTGGAAGGGGTGCCAGTCAAATGGGCTGCTTTGTCCTGATGGTGTCAAACTTCTTGTGTTGCTGGAGTTGCCTTCCAGGAAAGTGGGGAGTATGCCATGACACCCCAGACCGGGTCCTTGCAGATGATGGACAGCTTGAGGAATCAGGTGAGTTACTTGCCGCAGGATTCCTATCCTCTGACTTGCTCTCTTGTAGCCATAATATTTATGTCACTAGTGCAGTTCAGTCTCTGGTTAATGGTACCCCCCCCCCCCCCCCCAGATGTCCAGTGGGGGATTCAGTGCTGGCAGTGCCATTGAATGTCAAGGGGCAATGGTTTGATTCTCTCTTATTGGAGATGGCCGTTTGGCTGGCATTGTTTTGGTGCAAATGATACTTGCCACTTGTCAACCCAGCCTGGGCACTTGGTGATAATAATTGTTAATTTATACTCAACCTGTGACTTTTGCTTGCCAACAGACCACGTTCTGAAACTTTTGAAATAAGAGACACCCAGCCTCGCCACAACCAGTGGTTGGAAATAAAGTCAATGGGATGATTCCACCAAGAGACAGCAGTTTCAACTGAGGCACTGAAGTGTAATTCAGCATCGCTAATTGAAAATTTTCTTTGCAATTTCATACAATTCAGCATATCCGCATTAAATAAGTCAATGTAAAAATTCAAAGGTAAATGTTCTCCCTCTGGCCCTCTTGAGATGGGGGATGTGCATTTTATAAAAGACCACTCTTGAGTACTGTGATGGGAAATGTACTCTTATTCATTCTTTGTTCCATTCAGATTCCCTACTCTGAAATGCAATTGTCACTTTATAGAAATTATACACTTAACTCATGTGTGCCCCCTCGGAAAAGATGTGACACTTAAGTTAGACATTTGCCCATGAGAGAAAATGTAATTCTAATTGTCACACAAATTTGTGAGAATGGGAATTCAGTGCAGAGGATGAAGGAATGCTCAGTAATGAAACCGGGAACTGTAAATCTATAAATAATCAGATAAATTAAGGTGAAAGAAATATCACGCAGAACAATGAGTCAGCTGAGATCCTTGTCTACAGTTCCTGTGCGGTGAGTCCTGGGTACCAGTGTGTGAAGCAAGTGCCTCCAGTTGAAGGATCTAAGATTGAAGAGTGGCTGGAGTCAGTGCCCGGCATGTGGGAGGCTGGCGATTTGCTGGAGAACACATTCCTGCAGGTGGTCATTCTGCAGCTATAGAAAATTCAGGAGAATAGCAAGTGGCTAACTGACAGAGTAAGCGACAGGCAGTTTCAGGATTTCTCCAACTCTTTGTCACTTCCAAAAAGAAAAAAAGCAGAATTCCAGTGACGAGTGCAGTCCAAGAGCACACGGATAGAACCATGAGGCTAAAGCGTGTCTGGGATGCACAATAAAGTCTAGAAAACCAATGGTCATATGGTACCCAATAATAATCTTTATTAGTGTTACAAGTAGGTTTACATTAATGCTGCAATGAAATTACTGTGACAATCACCTAGTTGCTACACTACGGCGCCTGTTCGGGTACATTGAGAGAGGGGTTCAGAATGTCCAATTCACCTAACAGCACGTCTTTCACACTTGTGGGAGGAAACCGGAGCAGCCCCGGTGGAAACCCCTGCAGACACAGGGAGAACGTGCAGACTCCGCACAATGACCCAAGCCAGGAATCGAACCTGGGTTCCTGGTGCTGTGAAGCAACAGTGCTAATCACTGTGCTATTGTGCCGCCCAATGTGGCAGCAGACATGTCATTTCTGCTGCCAAGACGTGAGTCTACATGTTGTGTTGCTTTTCTGGTACCAGAGGGCCCACAGCGTTCGTTGGCCCCAAGTCAAAACCGGGGCAGTAAGAACAGTGGATGGGGAACAAAGATAATACCCAAGCCAGTATACCCAACGGTTGGTCGGTGAACCAGCTTTTCAAGAAAAGATTGATTGATAGTCTAAAGAATTACCTAATCCCAAGAAAGGGGAACAGCTACATGGGAAGGGTTTGAGCCATTACAAAATATTACAATGTCCACCCGTTGGACGGAGTTGAAGTTTTGGCTGTAATGATCGCAAGTCGAGACCGTGGACAGCTTTCATGTTAAAGCAGCACTTGGGGCTGACGAACAACAGCTAGAAGAGGGGGTGGACTGCGGTTAAGCATGGTTGCTAAAATACAATCCACCAAAATCTCATTGGGAAAAGACCACCGCTTGTATTCAAAGGGGAACAGTGGAAGTAACAGGATATGAAGAAAGATTCAGAGCAATCTAAAGGAGCACTCAGGAATGGAACTTCCGGAGGGGCAGGAGATGTGGGACACAAATATTTTGGGACTGTTGAAGTTTGCCTTTGTTGCTGGTTTGGAAACAGAATTGTCTAATGCATTAAACTTGTTGTTTCCTGATTGGGGACCGAGAAGCAATGACATACGCAATATTAATAGACCTGATGTGTTCAAATTGACCGGGGTGAGAACATAAGAACTAGGAGCAGGACTAAGCCACCTGGCCCTTCGGGCCTGCTCCGACATTCATGAGATCATGGCTGATCTTTTGTGGACTCAGCTCGACTTTCCCACCTGAAAACCATACCCTTTATTCCTTTATTCTTCACAATATGGGAGCTAAAAGTTTGTGCTCCTCCGGACCGGATTAAACCCTAAAAGATTTACCATTTTAGTCAACGACTAATGCCTATCTAATTAAGAAAAGCAAATTACGGCGGATGCTGGAATCTGAAACCAAAAAGATAGATGCTGGAAAATCTCAGCAGGTCTGGCAGTATCAGTAGGGAGAGAAAAGAGCTAATGTTTTGAGTCCCAGGTGACCCGTTGCCAAGCGCAAAAAGGCACAGAAAGTGGGAGATATTTATTCTGTGGGGTGAGGGAATTAAAGATGAGTCAGACCACAGTAACCCTAAGGAACAGAGTGCTAATGGCAGTCCCCAGAGAGAATAATCAAATTTAGTTAGGTCTCTGCCAAGCTAGTGAAATATGGCAAAGAGGGAGAAACATATCACGTATTTTTCCTAAGACTGTGCTCGCAAGCGCTGACTAGTTTTGATAGGGCAGCCAATCAATCTCAAGTAATGTCCAATATTTGATTCACAAGTTATCCCTCTCAGTAACAGACATTCATTCGAACAAACTGGGAGGTTCCAGCTAAGGAATGCAAATTAGGGGGTCAACCAGAGATAAGAATTCCCTTAAAAATAGGACCTTGCGGTCGAGCTTCTTGATTCCTGAATTCTTGAATCATTCTGTTTATTTGTGTTTCGTGACTTTCTTTGGGTGCTTCTGCTTTTGCTACGTGATTGATTTTTTAATGTATTGTCTGATATTTTCTTTTCTAAGTTTTATCGAGTTCCTGTTCAAGTGTATACCGTGAGGAACTAACAATAAGTGTACTGTATTTTTGACATCCTTCACCAACCGGAACTACTGATCTTATCAGAAGATAAAAAATAAGGGTCCCCACACTAGTGCGGGGGAACCCGCTGGCAGAGCCAGTGGAAACGCCCTGAAAAAGCCCACCATAACATGAACTTAGACATTTACAAGAGATCGCGCCCAAAGTGTATGTTGTATGAAAATACCAAAAATCCTGTGTAGAAGCTAAGATAAGGGACTAACATGTTGAACAGTGTATTCACAACTTAGACACTCTTTCAAGCTGTGTGTCGCCTGTGCTTCGGGAGACCCCATGTTACTCTGACACTTCCTGTGTACTTGACATCCCGATGAACACGTGACATCTGCCCTACATCTGTCCCATGTAAGTGTGTACAACGTACTACAGGCATATGGCACTGTAGGACAGCAGTGATAGGTTATAAATGTTTTTACAAATGTAAGGGCCACAAAGTGCTATTTACAAGATGCTGAGCACTGATTTGGGTACCACAACCCAGACGCATCGGCGCTTCATGTCCCTTTCTCCACAATCCACCACCCTCCTGCCACTTTTTTAAACAGATACCAGTCCATATGTTTGGGGCTAGGGTCTGGAATGTAGTCTTTAACTTAAATTTGACCTGCTCCGGCAGACTGAGCATGTGATTGTGCCAGATAGGTGTGGCTTGGGATTGGACCTTGGGTTGCTGTCCTTAGCTGGAATAGGCATCGGCAGGCCTTGTGGTGTGTCCAGAGGGCTGCCGGGGTTGTTGCGTTGGCCCGCGGGGAGAGGCTTCCATTTTCCACTGGTGCACGATGGGCACCACATGCAGGACATCCAGTCTGTTGGACCTCTGGTAGTTGTTGATGGATGCTGGTTCCAGGTACACGGCAATAGGGTGGTATACCCAGTTCCCTGGACATAGGGAGCACTGTCCTCGGGCAACCCACATTAAGCTGTTTGATTGTGGGGGATGGCTGGTTTGCCATGGCCGCATGTGGCTTAGACCCTAATTGTTTAGCCCAGTGTGCAGAGTCCTTGGCCATTGTGGTCATAGCACCTTTTACCCCTTTGCAACGCTTCGGGAGGGTGGGACCCACATTTGTTTCCACTTTTAGCTGCAGAAGGGCCTTAGCGACAGGGATCATGGTTATGAGGTGTTCCTGGAGAATATTCTGACAAGGACAGGCCCTGTCCTTGGCACCGTTTTGCAAGTTAAGTAGTGCAGCATAAAAGTCAATGTTACCACGGATACATTTCTGAAGGAGATGCTTTGCTGAGTGTATCGCCCATTCTGCCCACCATTCGAGTGTGGGGAGAGGGGCTATTTGTGATGTGCGCAGAGTCCTTGAGCTCCCCGAAGATGAACTGCCGAGCATTGTCCATCATTATCCTTTGGGGATGCCATGTGTAGTGGAAAATGTCCCTTCAGCTTGCCGATGTAAACGTTCTTTTTCAGATTGGGCAGACAGTCGATTTCATACCAACCAGAGTACGGGTCATCCAGGCCCCAGTGCTGTATTCTGTTCCATTCAAAGATATCTTCTACTGTGAGTGACCATGAGAGGACATCATGAATGTGCAGTAGTCCTTTAGTTTGATAAGATTTGAGCACGTTGCACAGTGCACATCTGGACACTTCCCTCTCTATGTCTACATACATGGAGGGCCAGTATGATTCCATTGCCCTGTACCTTTGATACCTTCCAACGCTGGGTGGCATTTGTTGCTAAGTGCAGTACCTCAGTAGAGAAGTAGGGATGGTGAATCACTGGCTATGCAGTATCAGACCATCTTGCATGGTTAACCCCTCTCTCATAGCGGAGAACGTGCGGAGCTCATGGGGAAGCTCCTTTGATGACCCGGCCATCCTTTCACAATGATGTCATGGAACTGCTTTCATGTAATATCCGCCTGTTGGACAACGTTGAGTTTGTTAATTATATGGGATGACAGTACTTAAATCATCATGATGTCAAATGTACTTCTCACCAATCTGCCTGGTCAGTGGTGGGTAAATAAGGCCTGGAGAGGGCATTAGCAGGGTACAGCTCCTCATGTTCCTTGTGAGGACACTGAGGTCATAGTTTGAGAGTCATTGCGCTGCAGTCATGCTGATGAAGTATGAAGACGCTATTTTGAGAATACTGTAGCTATGAGCGGCTGGTAATCAGTTTCAATGTTGGCAGGGCGGCCACAGATAGAGTCCGTAAAAATTTCTGTCAAGCTAACACAAGGAAGGAGGTTTTATTCAGATCTGGGCATAACGCATTTCAGTGTCAGTGATACAAAGGCGACTGTTCTGCCATTCTGGACACAGACTGCACCGAGTCTATGCTGAAGGTACCTGTTCATCGAGGTACAGATGTTCGAGCATCAAAGTATTGTAACACCAGAGGTGTTGAGCCTGCCTGCCTGAGTTTGTTGAATGTAATGGTTGATGCTCCTGCAGCACCCATTTGACATCTTGGTGGAAAAGCTGATGGAGGGGTCCAATCACGTCACTGTAGCAGGGAATGAACTTGAATAAATCATTTGGTCATACCAAGAGGTGCTGCACGATGTAATTGTCCTTGGAATGGACATTTATCGTGTAGCCATTGCTTTGTCATGGATCTGGCTTCACACCATCAGCTATCAGCATATAACTCACATACGGAACCTGGCTGACCCTGAATGTGCACTTCAGGCTTCAACTCTTTTGTCCCAATTCTGTCTAGGACCAAAAATTAAAGTGCACCATGTTCTTGCATTGTTCAACCACAGACCAGATTTTCATCGACAATGATTTGCAGGGCTGTCCTCCAGAGTTACTCCAAACACCTCGCTGCCAGAGGGCATGCGGAGGGAAACGGTGTCTGCTTACCGGAGTCATAAACGTGGTGAGCTTCATGGATTCTTTATCGAGCAGGATTTGTCAAATCTGTATTCAGCTCCAGGATACGGACAACCATGGTGTTGGGCATGTCGGGTATTAGCTGTTCAACAGTTTTTTCATGGGATGAATGATCTGAGCAAAGCCTTGTTTAGATAACTGAGTCAATGCAGATTCTGACCGTGTTATCTCTCTTTACCGCAGCTACCATCACTGAAACTCACTCTGTGCCTTGTCAATGCGGCTCTGCCACCCAGTCCTTGTAATCTATAATAATCTTTATTGTCACAAGTAGCTTACATTAACACTGCAATGGAGTCATATGGGGAGGGAAGGTGGCCATAATTAGAAAGGTGCTACTACAGAGAGGAAGGCAGGCAGGGGGTTTGGATCTGCCGAACCTGATGTATTATTACAGGCGGCGAATGTGGAGAAAGTACGGAGCCTGGGTCAGAGGAGTTGACTTCCAATGAGTCAGAATGGAGGAGATGTCGGGGGTCGAGATTGAAAGCACCAGCAGCAGCGCTGCTCCCGACGGTCCCATGGAGATACTCAATGAGTCCGGTAGAATAGCTTCGTTGAGAATTTGGAGGTAGTTTTGTCAGCACTTTGGGTTGGGGCAGGGTCAAAGGAAATGCCATTCGTGGGAACCACAGATTTGAGCCAAGGAAATGGGATGGAAATTTTCGGATATGGGAGAGAAAGGAATTAGGACACTAACAGATTTGTTTCTTGGCATTGGTTTCCAGATTGAAGGAGCTGGGAGCGAAGTATTGGCTGGAGCAGGGTGTAGAGATCTACCATGCGGTTCAAGTGCAGTCTCGCAACACTTTAAAACTCGGTAGAAACTTGAGTCACACTTCTCGGATGCAAGTAAGAATCTTTTATTGCCTCTGCTGATTACAACTGAGAGAAACTTAAATCTATTCTCAATAAAGCTTGCCAGCAAAAGAATTAAAGAGAAGTAATTTATAAAGAAATTTGACTTTTAAGAAGAATACAGAAATGGCTTCTTGCTTTAAGTAAAACAACTTGCGCAAACTTCGAGAGTTAGAGTGGAAAAGTGAAAATACAAAAATAAGGATAGTAAGTAGTTAGATCAAACTATAGAGTGTCCGGGGATAGAAACTGGCTGTTCGAACTCTCATGTTTAAGGAAAATGTTATCAGTCTGAAGCTATCTGTCCATACCTCTATATCGTCCTAATTGATTTGGGTGAGTTTCAAATATATTTAATTGGATAGTGAACTGTCAATCCTCAATGTGCAGCATAAGTTTTAAATGTTTCATGTTTGAATATTTGTGTGTGCTATGGAATGTGATTTTGTGCTGTAATCAAGTCTGGTTCTTACTAGTTTTCTGCTGACTTTCATTTTATCCATATTCTGAACAATGGTGGCTTCATATTGCTATGGTGCTTATTTCGATCTTGATTACTGGTACAGCTCATTTCTTAATATGAAACTTACTTTGAAATCTGTTAATTCAAACTGTTGGTCTCGACATCAGCACTAGCTACAGGCGCGATCTGTGCTGCCATGACTTTGCAGCAGGAGTTTAAGCATACACTTATCAGGCAACATGTTGCCAAAAGGGCAGCAGTGATGATCATCCCGTACACCAGGTATGATTGCCAAGAGCCCCCAAGTAGCCATTTGAACCAGCATCCGAACCTGAGTTGTAGTCGTGAAACTCCGCCCCAATTGCCTGAATCTTTGAGGCCTCCTTCCGAATGTGGGCGGGCCGAATCAGTGTTGTTTTCAGAGGAGTCCGGAATATAAGTGCAACACTCTCTTCCTATACTGGCACATGTGCCAGTATAAAGGGATTAAGGTGAAGAATAAAGGGATTAAGGGATTAAGGGTTATGGTGTTCGGGCCGGAAAGTGGAGCTGAGTCCACAAAGATCAGCCATGATCTCATTGAATGGCGGAGCAGGCTCGAGGGGCCAGATGGCCTACTCCTGCTCCTAGTTCTTAGTTCTTATGTGCCTCCCTTCTCTGCCAGAATAAAATCCACCACCAAGCGATTTTGTAAGGCAATAGTTTCGTTCTGCCACTAATTCTGCTGAAATGACCTGAAGCACTTGGCTTCCCTCACTGAGAGCTAATGCGGTTTTGTTGGCTAGTTTCTCGAGTGCAGAGGCCATGTTTATGAGTTCTCACGCTGATTTTGCGTTACCATATGGTGCAAAGGCTTTCATTCAGAACCGTTGCGTTCCGGTAATGCCACGACGGACCGAAGGGCCAGGGGCTGGATCAGAGTCGTAGCCTTCCCAATGTACGGAACCACATAAGCTAAAAAGCAACCGCCTCTCCATTTAGGGTTGCGAACCGTTGACCATTTCTGTGGGCGACCCCGGGAGCCATGGATATGCTTTGAGGCCACAGACCCAGTAGATTCCATTTAAATTCCGTGGGGGTGGCAGAGTCGTTATTTGGCCGCACATGCGCACCTGCCCCGTCTCATTGTACCCGTTCCCTACAAACGGGCCACTGACTTGAAAATTGCAGTGTTATGTTGTAGAATTAGGAGGGGCAGCGATACTGGTTAGTTTTAGATGTAAACCCTCTTTGCCAACAGCAAGGCCCCAATTCTGATCAAAGCATGGGATATACCACCCAGTGAACCCAGTGAGCCCCCAAAATTCTTTGCACCTCGATATTGGCAACTGTACGTCCGTATCTGTACTATTAACAAAGAACCAAACATTCATTGTTCAATATAATTAAGGGGCATTTCCCATAAGGGGATTCCGTTATATACCCGGTACGGGATGTGCGCACACACCCAACAGGAGGAGGCATTTGTTACCTGTGCATATTCGTATTGTAGAGCCAGAAAGGTATTCTTAATGACTGCATGTTTCATATAAGAGCATTTGGTTCCAGAAAGCATATTCATAAAATTCACAATAAAAACGTAGCAGGCTGACATGCGGTGTTGCATCATGCTTCGGCTGGGTAGAGGTCTTCTATTCTTCGGTACCTATCGTAAATATAATCAATGATTCAAGCGTTATTTTAACTGCGTCCAATGTTTCCAGTGTCCCCACGCCTTTTATGTCTACGCATACGCAAGTGTGCCCACTGATGTGGACTGGGTGGGGTCCTGTCCACCTAGGAGCAAACCCTGGTTTTTCAGGCAGGACCTTGACCATTACTTTTGAGCCAGCGGGGGGAGTATTAACATAGAATTTACAGTGCAGAAGGAGGCCATTCGGCCATTGAGTCTGCACTGACTCTTGGAAAGAGCACCCTATCCAAGGTCAACACCTCCACCCTATCCCCATAACCCCATAACCCAGTAACCTCACCCAACACTAAGGGCAATTTTGGACACTAAGGGCAATTTATCATGGCCAATCCACCTAACCTGCACATCTTTGTGACTGTGGGAGGAAACCGGAGCACCCGGAGGAAACCCTGCACACACGGGAGGATGTGCAGACTCCGCACAGACAGTGACCCAAGCCGGAATCGAACCTGGGACCCTGGAGCTGTGAAGCGATTGTGCTATCCACAATGCTGCCGTGCTGCCAGTTTGCTGCCAGTTCTAAATTCTTATCCTTAGTTCTTGTTTGTGCTTGTTGCCGCATATCTTCAATTGGTTGCTGAGGTCAAATATGTAATTGCGCATTCTTTCCCACTTGGAAGGCAAAGGATTCAAACTTTTCAACCACCTCAAGGCGCACTAAGTTTAACAGTGTGCACGCTTATACCTTTTTAAATTTATCAGAGAGGCCGGAACCACAGTAGATGCTACATTCTTTTTCAGATGTGGTCCAGTCATCCGCGGTGTTTTAATCAAAGACAAGAGGATCGATGTGTGAAGTCGCTGTGTCACCTCGGACAGCTCCTGCCACCATGTCGAAGTTGCTGGGTTTCAGAGACTGATGACAAAGGGTTAACAAGTTAAATGGGTTATTCAACAATCTCAGCAGCTCTTACATGCTTTGTGTCTACCCGTGCTGCGGGAAAACTTCCGCGTTACTGACACATCACTTCCAGTGTACATGTCATCCTGATGTACACATGACCAGCTGGTCTTCAACCTGCACACGTATCGTCCCTTTCTTAACCTCACTATGTTCCACAGGGCCAAGAAACCAATAAAGTACATTATGGTTGTGATGTAAGAAGTAGGCCACCAATTTGCAGATAGCAGGATCCTAAAGGCAGCAATGTGTAATGACCAGAATATTTCTATTTTAGTGATGTTCGTTGAAGGATAAATCGGTTTAGCTCAGTTGGCTAGACAGCTGGTTTGTGATGCAGAGTGAGGCTAACAGCACAGTTCAATTCCTGTGCTGGCTGAGGTCATTCACAACCTTGCCCTTTGCCTGAGGTGTGGTGATCCTCAGGTTAAATCACCACCAGTCAGCTCGCCCCTTTGGTCATCTGGGATTCTGGCGACTTTACCTTAGTGTCCAGAACACTAGGGAGAACGCTCCTTCTATTCTTCAACAAAGTGCCTGGTCTTTCTGAGGTAATAGATGCAGTTTTCCAATAGCAATGTGGTGTATTGACCTAGATTTTGTGCTCACATTTCTGCCATGAAATTGGAAACCACAGTAGCCATCTGGGATGGCCACTTACAACCAGGAACAGAGAAACGCGCAAAGCACACTGGGTAAAATGGACAGAGCAAGGTTCAGGTAGGCTCAGAGCCTGAAATGTATATTTGTGAGTGAGGAGTCCAGACGGTATCGAAACTCCAACCAATTAGCATTTTGATGGACCGATTAGCCCATCTCCACCAAGACAAAGGACTGACACTCAAGCGACCGGTACAGTCGCAGACATTTCGGTGCCACTCCCTGTTCTATGGAAGCGTAAACAACAGGGTCAGTGACCGCTTGGGACACGCCCAGCCATCCAGACACCCGCTTATTTATTGGTTCGAAATCGAACAGAGTAATCGGGGATCACCCAATTAGTGGGGTCCAAACTCAAGGACCGCCCAAAAGAGCGCAAAAAACCCCCAAGTATAAGAAGAGAGTCCACCATGCATTCATCCTCTTTTGGACCTGGTGCCCCGGCTACGGCCATCTCCAATCGCAGCACTACCAGAAGCAAGTCCAAGTTCAACGCTCGCTACCGGACGGATGAGCCTAGCTGAGCAGCAGTTACTTCTACAGACTCAATAGATCCAGAATCGAACAGCGGCCTCTGTCCCTCTGACCTAAGCCGGGTGCCTGAAGGTTGTACAGGTTGTTTTAGTCGATAGGTGTAGTTTAACTGGTAGTTTTTATGTTGTATGATCAATTGTGTGTGTAAATAAAGTACCCTTTACCTTGAATTAACTAACTGGTGTTTGGCTCTTTGATCGATAGCTTGTTGAACCTTGTGGTGGTATCATTTTATACCTGGCAAATCTGTGCATTAGAATATAGTACCCAAAGAAAGGAGGGCAAACTCACTGATTGCCATAGTTACAGCAGAGCCACAGAAAAGGCGACACCACGACTATTTGATTCGCGTGAGAATGCTGCCCACTGAGCCTTGGTTGGCACGGAAACAGGAAACTAGATGGTATGAGAACTAAGCAGGCACTTTTCAGAAGGGGAAATGGAGGTTTGAATGTGGAACTAATGCAGTAAGAATAAACTATTCAGCCCACATATTTTTATTTTCATGTGGTTTTTATTTGCAGTTAATAACCTCAGCCAGAGAAAAGAATCTGACAGCTTGAATCTCAGTATGAAGCACTTCTCATTTAATAATAATTTAGATAAGCTCTTAAAACACCACAGCATACCAGGCGATGGACCAAGTGCTGGAAAATGGGATGAGAATTGATACGTGCTTCATGGCCAGCACAGCCATGATGGGCTAAAGGGCTTCTTTCTGTGCTGCAAAACTCTTTGGTTCTGAATCTATGAATAAAACAATTTGTCACAGAGTCTGATCACAAGTATTGGAAATACAATATATTTTAAAAGAAATTCTTACACTAAATGTGTATGGGTGGCATGATAGCAAAGTAGTTAGCATTGTTGCTTCACAGCTCCAGGGTCCCAGGTTCGATTCCCAGCTTGGGTGACTGTGCGGAGTCTGCATGTTCTCACAGTGTCTGCATGGGTTTTCTCTGGGTGCTCCGATTTCCTCCCACAAGTCTCGAAAGGTGTACTGTTGGGTGAATTGGACATTCTGAATTCTCCCTCTGTGTACCCGAACAGGAGCCGGAATGTGGCGACTAAGGACTTTTCATAGTAACTTGAAATGAAAATGAAATGAAATGAAAATCGCTTATTGTCACAAGCAGGCTTCAAATGAAGTTCCTGAGAAAAACCCCTAGTCGCCACATTCCAGCACCTGTTCGGTGAGCCTGTTACGGGAATTGAACCGTGCGGCTGGCCTGTCTTGGTCTGCTTTCAATGCCAGCGATTTAGCCCTGTGCTAAACAGCCCCCCATTGCAGCGTTAATGTAAGCCTAGCGTGAAAATAAAGATAAAGATTATTATTTGCACAAAATTATTTCAAGCACTTTCAAGAAAGGAGATGTTTGAACTGTCATCACCCTGGCCATCTTCACTACCACATTACAGCCCCCACCATCCCCACCCCACCAGTGAATTAAAACTGGAAAAAAAAAACATGAGTGCCCAAGAATTGTAGGATCTAATTGTGTTTTTCAAGCAGTGCTCCCCGTCAGTTGGAAACTTCCCTCTCCCAACCACACAGCCAATCGGTCCCGGTAGAGCCCATTTACCAAGGGAGCATCATGCTGTATCTAACCCCGTGCTATAGCTGTATTGGAGTGTTTGATGGGGACAGTGTAGAGGGAGCTTTACTCTGTATCTAACCCTGTGCTGCACCTGTCCTGGGAGTGTTTGATGGGGTCAGTGTAGTGGGAGCTTTACTCTGTATCTAACCCTGTGCTGCACCTGTCCTGGGAGTGTTTGATGGGGACAGTGTAGAGGGAGCTTTACTCTGTATCTAACTCTCTGCTGTACCTACCCTGAGACTGTTTATGGGTGCAGTGTAGAGTGAGAGATTTATTCTAATTCTAACATTGTACTGTACTGTCCTGGGAATGTTTGATTGGCCATTGTAGAGAGAACTTTGTTCTGTATCCACCCATGCCAATCCTGCACTGGGAGTGTTTGATGGGGAAGTATAGACTGAGCTTTACTCTGCAACTAACCCTATGCTGTTGCTGTCCTGGGAATGTTTAATCATAGAATTTACAGTGCAGAAGGAGGCCATTCGGCCCATCGAGTCTGCACTGGCTCTTGGAAAGAGCACCCTATCCAAGGTCAACACCTCCACCCTATCCCCATAACGCAGTAACCCCACCCAACACTAAGGGCAATTTTGGACACTAAGGGCAATTTATCATGGCCAATCCACTTAACCTGCACATCTTTGTGACTGTGGGAGGAAACAGGAGCACCTGGAGGAAACCCATGCACACACGGGGAGGATGTGCAGACTCCGCACAGGCAGTGACCCAAGCCGGAATCGAACCTGGAGCTGTGAAGCGATTGTGCTAGCCACAATGCTACCGTGCTGCCAGTTTGCTGCCAGTTCTAAATTCTTATCCTTAGTTTCGTGTCTAGATCGTGCTTGTTGGCGCATGTCTTTCAATTGGTTGCTGAGGTCAAATATGTAATTGCGCATTCTGTCCCACTTGGAAGGCAAAGGATTCAAACTTTTCAACCACCTCAGGGCGCACTAAGTTTAACAGTGTGCACACTTATGCCTTTTAAAATTTATCAGAGAGGCCGGAACCACAGTAGATGCTACATTCTTTTTCAGATGTGGTCCAGTCATCCGCGGTGTTTTAATCAAAGACAAGAGGATCGATGTGTGAAGTCGCTGTGTCACCTCGGACAGCTCCTGCCACCATGTCGAAGTTGCTGGGTTTCAGAGACTGATGACAAAGGGTTAACAAGTTAAATGGGTTATTCAACAATCTCAGCAGCTCTTACATGCTTTGTGTCTACCCGTGCTGCGGGAATACTTCCGCGTTACTGACACATCACTTCCAGTGTACATGTCATCCTGATATACACATGACCAGCTGGTTTTCAACCTGCACATGTATCGTCCCTTTCATGCAGATTCCGGCTTGGGTCACTGTCTGTGCGGAGCCTGCACAGTAATCTGGGGAAAATCCCATCTGACCCAGGAGACTTATCTACCTTAATATCTTTACAAGACCCAATACTTCCTCATTTCCAGTGTCAACATGACCCAGACTGTCCATGCACTCGACTCAAGAATCATCTTCCACAAAGTATTTTTCTTTGGTGAACCACTGATGCAAAGTACTCAGTTATGTACCGTCATTCCTTCCTCTGGCTCAACACTATATTCCCCCCATTGTCCTTAAGGGGTCCAATCCTTTCCCTGGCCACCCTCTTGCTTTTTACATATGAATAAAAAGCTTGGGATTTACCTCAATACTACTTGCCAAGGACTTTCCATTACCCCTCCTAGCCAAACTAATTTCCTGCTTCAGCACCTTCCTACTTTCTTTATACCCCTCAAGGATTTGGACTGTCCCCACCCTTCTTGACTGTACAAAAGCCTTTTTTTTTTGCTTTTTGACGAGGTTCACAATATCCCTCATTATTCAAGGCTCCCTGAGGGCAGCACGGTGGCCTAGTGGTTAGCACAACTGCCCTCACGGTGCTGACGGTCCAGGTTCGATCCCGGCTCTGGGTCACTGTCCATGTGGAGTTTGCACATTCTCTCCCGTGTCTGTGTGGGTTTCGCCCCCACAACCCAAAAAATGTGCAGGGTAGGTGGATTGGCCACGCTAAATTGCCCCTTAATTGGAAAAAATAATTGGGTAATCTAAATTTATTTAAAATTTTTTTTTAAATTATTCAAAACTCTCTAAACTTCCCATATGTATCCGTCATTCTCTCAGGAGCCCGACTTTCCTGAATCCTAATCAACTGTCGCTTGAAAGACTCCCACATGTCAAATGTAGATTTACCATCCAATAGCAGCACCCAATCCAATTTCCTCAATTCTTGTCTCATGTTATTGTAATTTGCCTTTCCACAGTTGAGCACCATAACGCGAGGATTACCTTCATCCCTGTCTAAAAGTACCCTAAAACATACAGAAATGTGGCAGCGCGGGAGCACAAGGTCCCAGGGTCCCAGGTTCGACTCCCCGCTGGTCACTGTCTGTGTGGAGTCTGCACGTTCTCCCCGTGTCTGCATGGTTTCCTCCGGGTGCACGGGTTTCCTCCCACAGTCCAAAGATGTGCAGGGTAGGTGGATTGCCCATGATAAATTGCATTTAGTGGGCAAATGGTTAGGAGGGATTATTAGGTTATGGGATATGGTGGAAGTGAGGGCTTGAGTGGGTTGGTGCAGACTCAATGGGCCGAATGGCTTCCTTCTGCACTGTATGTTCTATTTATGTACTCCCAATATGTTCCCCCACTGAAACCTCAACCACCTGCACGGGCTAATTCCCCAATACCAGAACCTGTACTGCCCCTTCCCTAGTTGGACGATCTACATATTGCATCAATAAGCCCTCCTGGATGCACCTTCCAAACTCTACCCTATCCAAGCCCCTAGCACTAAGTGAATCCCAGTCAATATTGGAAAATTAAATGCCCCGACCACAATAACACTGTTACGTTTTCACCCATCCAAAATCTCTCTATCTGCTCCCCTGTCTCTTACGAGCATTTGGGAGACCTGTAATTAAACACCCAACATTGTGAATGCCCCTTTCTGTTCCTGAGGTCTACCCAGATTGCCTGATTGTTTGAGCCCTCAGAGGTGTCCTCCCGCAGTACGGCTATGATATCTCCATAACCCGTAATGTTACTCCGCCAGCCCTTTTACATCCCCTCCTTCTCTCCAATATATTCCCAAGTCAGGATGGTGAGTGACTCTGAGGGGAACCTCCAGGTGGTGGTTTTCCCACGTACCTGCTTCCCCTGTCCTTCTAGATGGTAGTGCTTGTGGATTTGGAGTGCTGCCTGATGAACCTTGGTGAGTTACTGCAGTGTATTTTGTAGATGGTACACACGGCTGCTAATCTGTATCAGTCAATGTTGGTGGAAGGGGTGCCAGTCAAATGGGCTGCTTTGTCCTGGATGGTGTCAAACTTCTTGTGTTGCTGGAGTTGCACTTCCAGGAAAGTGGGGAGTATGCCATGACACCCCAGACGGGTCCTTGCAGATGATGGACAAGCTTTGAGGAATCAGGTGAGTTACTTGCCGCAGGATTCCTATCCTCTGACTTGCTCTCTTGTAGCCATAATATTTATGTCACTAGTGCAGTTCAGTCTCTGGTTAATGGTAACCCCCCCCCCCCCCCCCCCCAGATGTCCAGTGGGGGATTCAGTGCCGGCAGTGCCATTGAATGTCAAGGGGCAATGGTTTGATTCTCTCTTATTGGAGATGGCCGTTGCCTGGCAATTGTTTGGTGCAAATGATACTTGCCACTTGTCAACCCAGCCTGGGCACTTGGTGATAATAATTGTTAAATTTATACTTCAACCTGTGACTTTGCTTTGCCAACAGAGACACAGTTCTGAAACTTTTGAAATAAGAAGACACCCAGCCTCGCCACAACCAGTGGTTGGAAATAAAGTCAATGTGATGATTCACCAAGAGACAGCAGTTTCAACTGAAGGCACTGAAGTGTAATTCAGCATCGCTAATTGAAAATTTTCTTTGCAATTTCATACAATTCAGCATCCGCATTAAATAAGTCAACATGTAAAAATTCAAAGGTAAATGTTCTCCCTCTGGCCCCTCTTGAGATGGGGATGTGCAATTTTATAAAAGACACTCTTGAGTACTGTGATGGGAATAATTCATTCATTTGTTCCATTTCAGATTCCCTACTCTGAAATGCAATTGTCGCTTTATAGAAATTATACACTTAACTCATGTGTGCCCCCTCGGAAAAGATTGACACTTAAGTTAGACATTTGCCCATGAGAGAAAATGTAATTCTAATTGTCACACAAATTTGTTGAGAATGGGAATTCAGTGCAGAGGATGAAGGAATGCTCAGTAATTGAAACCGGGAACTGTAAATCTATAAATAATCAGATAAATTAAGGTGAAAGAAATATCACGCAGAACAATGAGCCAGCTGAGATCCTTGTCTACAGTTCCTGTGCGGTGAGTTCCTGGGTAACCATGTGTGAAGCAAGTGCCTCCAGTTGAAGGAATCTAAGATTGAAGAGTGGCTGGAGTCAGTGCCCGGCATGTGGGAGGCTGGCGATTTGCTGGAGAACACATTCCTGCAGGTGGTCATTCTG
The DNA here is from genome assembly GCF_902713615.1 of Scyliorhinus canicula. Lineage (NCBI taxonomy): Eukaryota > Metazoa > Chordata > Chondrichthyes > Carcharhiniformes > Scyliorhinidae > Scyliorhinus > Scyliorhinus canicula. The sequence goes on along the minus strand of NC_052158.1, from coordinate 21,336,896 downwards.
CAGCTATAGAAAATTCAGGAGAATAGCAAGTGGCTAACTGACAGAGTAAGCGACAGGCAGTTCAGGATTTCTCCACATCTTTGTCACTTCCAAAAAGAAAAAAAGCAGAATTCCAGTGACGAGTGCAGTCCAAGAGCACACGGATAGAACCATGAGGCTAAAGCGTGTCTGGGATGCACAATAAAGTCTAGAAAACCAATGGTCATATGGTACCCAATAATAATCTTTATTAGTGTTACAAGTAGGTTTACATTAATGCTGCAATGAAATTACTGTGACAATCACCTAGTTGCTACACTACGGCGCCTGTTCGGGTACATTGAGAGAGGGTTCAGAATGTCCAATTCACCTAACAGCACGTCTTTCACAACTTGTGGGAGGAAACCGGAGCACCCCGTGGAAACCCCTGCAGACACGTGGAGAACGTGCAGACTCCGCACAATGACCCAAGCCAGGAATCGAACCTGGGTTCCTGGTGCTGTGAAGCAACAGTGCTAATCACTGTGCTATTGTGCCGCCCAATGTGGCAGCAGACAGTCATTTCTGCTGCCAGAGACGTGAGTCTAACATGTTGTGTTGCTTTTCTGGTACCAGAGGGCCCACAGCGTTCGGTTGGCCCCAAGTCAAAACCGGGGCAGTAAGAACAGTGGATGGGGAACAAAGATATACCCAAGCCAAGTATACCCAACGGTTGGTCGGTGAACCAGCTTTTCAAGAAAAGATTGATTGATAGTCTAAAGAATTACCTAATCCCAAGAAAGGGGAACAGCTACATGGGAAGGGTTTGAGCAATTACAAAATATTTACAATGTCCACACGTTGGACGGAGTTGAAGTTTTGGCTGTAATGATCGCAAGTCGAGACCGTGGACAGCTTTCATGTTAAAGCAGCACTTGGGGCTGACGAACAACAGCTAGAAGAGGGGTGGACTGCGGTTAAGCAGTGGTTGCTAAAATACAATCCACCAAAATCTCATTGGGAAAAGACCACCGCTTGTATTCAGAAGGGGACAGTGGAAGTAACAGGATATGAAGAAAGATTCAGAGCAATCTAAAAGGAGCACTCAGGAATGGAACTTCCGGAGGGGCAGGAGATGTGAGACACAAATATTTTTGGACTGTTGAAGTTTGCCTTTGTTGCTGGTTTGGAAACAGAATTGTCTAATGCATTAAACTTGTTGTTTCCTGATTGGGACCGAGAAGCAATGACATACGCAATATTAATAGACTGATGTGTTCAAATTGACCGGGGTGAGAACATAAGAACTAGGAGCAGGACTAAGCCACCTGGCCCTTCGGGCCTGCTCCGACATTCAATGAGATCATGGCTGATCTTTTGTGGACTCAGCTCGACTTTCCCACCTGAAAACCATACCCTTTATTCCTTTATTCTTCACAATATGGGAGCTAAAATTTGTGCTCTCCGGACCGGATTAAACCCTAAAGATTTACCATTTTAGTCAACGACTAATGCCTATCTAATTAAGAAAAGCAAATTACGGCGGATGCTTGAATCTGAAACCAAAAGAGAAGATGCTGGAAAATCTCAGCAGGTCTGGCAGTATCAGTAGGGAGAGAAAAGAGCTAATGTTTTGAGTCCAGGTGACCCGTTGCCAAGGCAAAAAGGCACAGAAAGTGGGAGATATTTATTCTGTGGGGTGAGGGAATTAAAGATGAGTCAGAGCCACAGTAACCTAAGGAACAGAGTGCTAATGGCAGTCCCCAGAGAGAATAATCAAATTTAGTTAGGTCTCTGCCAAGCTATGAAATATGGCAAAGAGGGAGAAACATATCCAGTATTTTCCTAAGACTGTGCTCGCAAGCGCTGAGCTAGTTTTGATAGGCACCAATCAATCTCAAGTAATGTCCAATATTTGATTCACAAGTTATCCTCTCAGTAACAGACATTCATTCGAACAAACTGGGAGGTTCCAGCTAAGGAATGCAAATTAGGGGGTCAACCAGAGATAAGAATTCCCTTAAAAATAGGACCTTGCGGTCGAGCTTCTTTGATCCTGAATTCTTGAATCATTCTGTTTATTTGTGTTTCGTGATTTCTTTGGTGCTTCTGCTTTTGCTACGTGATTGATTTTTTTATGTATTGTCTGATATTTTCTTTTCTCAGTTTTATCGAGTTCCTGTTCAAGTGTATACCAGTGAGGAACTAACAATAAAGTTGTATTTTTGACACCTCCACCAACCGGACTACCGATTCTTATCAGAAGATAAAAATAAGGGTCCCCACACTAGTGTCGGGCAACCCGCTGGCAGAGCCAGTGGGAAACTCCCTGAAAAAGCCACCAGAAATGAACTCAGACATTTTTACAAAGAATCGCGCCCAAAGTGTATGTTTGTATGAAAATACCAAAATCCTGTGTAGAAGCTAAGATAAGGGACTAACATGTTGAACAGTGTATTCAACAACTTTAGACATTCTTTCAAGCTGTGTGTCTACCTGTGCTTCGGGAGAACCCCATGTTACTGACACTTCCTGTGTACTTGACATCCCGATGAACACGTGATCATCTGCCCTACATCTTTCCCATGTAAGTTGGTACAACCAGTACTACAGGCATATGGCACTTTAGGACAGCAGTGATATGTTATAAATGTTTTACAATGTAAGGGCCACAATCTATTTACAAGATGCTGAGCACTGATTTGGGTTACCACACCCAGCGCATAGCGCTTCATGTCCCTTCTTCCCCACCACCACCCTCCTGCCACTTTTAAAAAACAATACAGTCCATATGTTGGCTAGGTCTGAATGTAGTCTTTTAACTTTAAATTTGACCTGCTCAGGCAGACTGAGCATGTGATTGTGCCAATTAGCTGTGCTTGGGATGACCTTGGGTTGCTGTCCTTAGCTGGATAGCATCGGATAGCTTTGTGGTGTGTCCAGAGGCTGCCGGGTTGTTGCGTTGGCCTCGGGAGAGGCTTCCATTTCCACTGGTGCAGATGGGCACACATTGCAGACTCAGTCTGTTGGACTCTGTAGTTGTTGATGATGCTGGTTCAGGAACCTGCAATAGGTGACGCCGGTTCCTGACATAGGGAGCACTGTCCTCGGCAACCACATTGCTGTTTGATTGTGGGGGATGGCTGTGTACCACCGCTGGTTTGCCATGGCCGCATGTGGCTTAGAACCTAACTGTTTAGCCCAGTGTGCAGAGTCCTTGGCCATTGTGGTCATAGCACCTTTTACCCCTTTGCACCGCTTCGGGAGGGTGGGACCCACATTTGTTTCCACTTTTAGTTGCAGAAAGGCCTTAGCGACAGGGATCATGGTTATGGTGTTCCTGGAGAATATTCTGACAAGGACAGGCCCTGTCTTGGCACGTTTTGCAGGTTGAGTAGTGCAGCATAAAAGTCAATGTTACCACGGATACATTTCTGAAGGAGATGCTTTGCTGAGTGTATCGCCCATTCTGCCCACCATTTGAGTGTGGGGAGAGGGGGCTATTTGTGATGTGCGCAGAGTCCTTGAGCTCCCCGAAGATGAACTGCCGAGCATTGTCCATCATTATCCTTTGGGGATGCCATGTGTAGTGAAATGTCCCTTCAGCTTGCCGATGTAAACGTTCTTTTTCAGATTGGGCAGACAGTCGATTTCATACCAACCAGAGTACGGGTCATCCAGGCCCCAGTGCTGTATTCTGTTCCATTCAAAGATAACTGCCACTGTGAGTGACCATGAGAGGACATCATGAATGTGCAGTAGTCCTTTAGTTTGATAAGATTTGAGCACGTTGCACAGTGCACATCTGGACACTTCCCTCTCTATGTCTACATACATGGAGGGCCAGTATGATTCCATTGCCCTGTACCTTTGATACCTTCCAACGCTGGGTGTCAGGAATTTGTTGCTGAGTGCAGTACCTCAGTAGAGAAGTAGGGATGCTGAATCACTGGCTATGCAGTATCAGACCATCTTGCATGGTTAACCCCTCTCTCATAGCGGAGAACGTGCGGAGCTCATGGGGAAGCTCCTTTGATGACCCGGCCATCCTTTCACAATGATGTCATGGAACTGCTTTCATGTAATATCCGCCTGTTGGACAACGTTGAGTTTGTTAATTATATGGGATGACAATACTTAATCATCATGATGTCAAAGTACTTCTCACAATCTGCCTGGTCAGTGGTGGGTAAATAAGGCCTGGAGAGGGCATTAGCAGGGTACAGCTCCTCATGTTCCTTGTAGAGGACACTGAGGTCATAGTTTGAGAGTCATGCGCTGCAGTCATGCTGATGAAGTATGAAGACGCTATTTTGAGAATACTGTAGCTATGAGCGGCTGGTAATCAGTTTCAATGTTGGCAGGGCGGCCACAGATAGAGTCGTAAAATTTCTGTCAAGCTAACACAAGGAAGGAGGTTTTATTCAATCTGGGCATAACGCATTTCAGTGTCAGTGATACAAAGGCGACTGTTCTGCCATTCTGGACACAGACTGCACCGAGTCTATGCTGGAAGTTACCTGTTCATCGAGGTACAGATGTTCGAGCATCAAAGTATTGTAACACCGGAGGTGTTGAGCCTGCCTGCCTGAGTTTGTTGAATGCAATGGTTGATGCTCCTGCCAACACCATTAAATCTTGGTGGAAGAGCTGATGGAGGGGTCCAATCACGTCACTGTAGCAGGGAATGAACTTGGATAAATCATTTGTCATACCAAGAGGTGCTGCATGATGTAATTGTCCTTGGAATGGACATTTGTCGTGTAGCCATTGCTTTGTCTGGATCTGGCTTCACACCATCAGCTGTCAGCATATAACTCACATACGGAACCTGGCTGACCCTGAATGTGCACTTCAGGCTTCAACTCTTTTGTCCCAATTCTGTCTAGGACCAAAAATTAAAGTGCACCATGTTCTTGCATTGTACAACCACAAACCAGATTTTCATCGACAATGATTTTGCAGGGCTGTCCTCCAGAGTTACTCCAAACACCTCGCTGCCAGAGGGCATGCGGAGGAAACGGTGTCTGCTTACCGGAGTCATAAACGTGGTGAGCTTCATGGATTCTTTATCGAGCAGGATTTGTCAAAATCTGTATTTCAGCTCCAGGATACTGACAACCATGGTGTTGGGCATGTCGGGTATTAGCTGTTCAACAGTGTTTTCATGGGATGAAATGATCTGAGCAAAGCCTTGTTTAGATGAACTGAGTCAATGCAGATTCTGACCGTGTTATCTCTGTTTACCGCAGCTACCATCACTGAAACTCACTCGGTGCCTTGTCAATGCGGCTCTGCCACCCAGTCTTGTACTCTATAATAATCTTTATTGTCACAAGTAGGCTTACATTAACACTGCATTGTAGTCATATGGGGAGGGAAGGTGGCCATAATTAGAAAGGTGCTGCTACAGAGAGGAAGGCAGGCAGGCGGTTTGGATCTGCCGAACCTTATGTATTATTACTGGGCGGCGAATGTGGAGAAGGTACGGAGCTGGGTGAGAGGAGTTGACTTCCAATGGGTCAGAATGGAGGAGAGTTTGTGTAGGGGGGCGAGGTTGAAGGCGCCAGCAGCAGCGCCGCTCCCGACGGTCCCATGGAGATACTCAATGAGTCCGGTAGTAATAGCTTTGTTGAGAATTTGGAGGCAGTTTTGCCAGCACTGTGGTTGTGGCAGGGTCAAAGGAAATGCTGATTCGTGGGAACCACAGATTTGAGCCAAGGAAGTGGGATGGAAATTTTCAGATATGGGAGAGAAAGGAATTAGGACACTAAAAGATTTGTTTCTTGGCATTTGTTTTCCGTATTGAAGGAGCTGGGAGCGAAGTATTGGCTGGAGCAGGGTGTAGAGATCTACCATGCAGTTCAAGTGCAGTCTCACAACACTTTAAAACTCGGTAGAAATTTGAGTCACACTTCTCGGATGCAAGTAAGAATCTTTTATTGCCTCTAATGATTACAAGTGAGAGAAACTTAAATCTATTCTCAATAAAGCCTTGCCAGCAAAAGACTTAAAGAGAAGTAATTTATAAAAAAAATTTGACTTTTAAGAAGAATAGAGAAATGGCTTCTTGCTTAAAGTAAAACAACTTGCGCAAACATCAAGAGTTAGAGTGGAAAAGAGAAAATACGAAAATAAGGATAGTAAGTAGCTAGATCAAAGTATAGAGTGATCCTGGATAGAAAATGGCTGTTCGAACTCCCATGTTTAAGGAAAATGTTATCAGTCTGAGGTTATCTGTCCATACCTCTATATCGTCCTAATTGATTTGGGTGAGTTTCAAATATATTTAATTGGATAGTGAACTGTCAATCCTCAATGTGCAGCATAAATTTTAAATGTTTCATGTTTGAATATTTGTGTGTGCTATGGAATGTGATTTTGTGCTGTTATCAAGTCTGGTTCTTACTAGTTTTCTGCTGACTTTCATTTTATCCATATTCTGAACAATGGTGGCTTCATATTGCTATGGTGCTTATTTCGATCTTGATTACTGGTACAGCTCATTTCTTAATATGAAACTTATTGCAATCTGTTCTTTCAAACTGTTGGTCTCGACATCAGCACTAGCTACAGGCACGATCTGTGCTGCCATGACTTTGCAGCAGGAGTTTAAGCATACACTTATCAGGCAACATGTTACCAAAAGGCCAGCAGTGATGATCATCCCGTACACCAGGTACGATTGCCAAGAGCCCCCAAGTAGCCATTTGAACCAGCATCCGAACCTGACTTGTAGTCGTGAAACTCCGCCCCAATTGCCTGAATCTTTGAGGCCTCCTTCCGAATGTGGGCAGCCAAATCAGTGATGTTTGCAGAGGAGTCCGGAATATAAGTGCAACATTCTCTTCCTATACTGGCACATGTGCCAGTACAAAGGGATTAAGGTGAAGAATAAAGGGATTAAGGGATTAAGGGTTATGGTGTTCGGGCCGGAAAGTGGAGCTGAGTCCACAAAAGATCAGCCATGATCTCATTGAATGGCGGAGCAGGCTCGAGGGGCCAGATGGCCTACTCCTGCTCCTAGTTCTTATGTTCTTATGTGCCTCCCTTCTCTGCCAGAATAAAATCCACCGCCAAGCAATTTTGTAAGGCAATAGTTCGTTCTGCCACTAATTCTGCTGAAATGACCTGAAGCACTTGGCTTCCCTCCCTGAGAGCTAATGCGGTTTTGTTGGCTAGTTTCTCGAGTGCAGAGGCCATGTTTATGAGTTCTCACGCTGATTTTGCGTTACCATATGGTGCAAAGGCTTTCATTCAGAACCGTTGCGTTCCGGTAATGCCACGACGGACCGAAGGGCCAGGGGCTGGATCAGAGTCGTAGCCTTCCCAATGTATGGAACCACATAAGCTAAAAAGCAACAGCCTCTCCATTTAGGGTTGCGAACCGTTGACCATTTCTGTGGGCGACCCGGGAGCCATGGATATGCTTTGAGGCCACAGATCCAGTAGATTCAATTTAAATTCCGTGGGGGTGGCAGAGTTGTTATTTGGCCGCACATGCGCACCTGCCCCGTCTCATTGTACCCGTTCCCTAGAAACGGGCCATTGACTTGAAAATTGCAGTGTTATGTTGTAGAATTAGGAGGGGCAGCGATACTGGTTAGTTTTAGATGTAAACCCTCTTTGCCAACAGCAAGGCCCCAATTCTGATCAAAGCATGGGATATACCACCCAGTGAACCCAGTGAGCCCCCAAAATTCTTTGCACCTCGATATTGGCAACTGTACGTCCGTATCTGTACTATTAACAAAGAACCAAACATTCATTGTTCAATATAATTAAGGGCATTTCCCATAAGGGGATTCCGTTATATACCCGGTACGGGATGTGCGCACACACCTAACAGGAGGAGGCATTTGTTACCTGTGCATATTCGTATTGTAGAGCCAGAAAGGTATTCTTAATGACTGCATGTTTCATATAAGAGCATTTGGTTCCAGAAAGCATATTCATAAAATTCACAATAAAAACGTAGCAGGCTGACATGCGGTGTTGCATCATGCTTCGGCTGGGTAGAGGTCTTCTATTCTTCGGTACCTATCGTAAATATAATCAATGATTCAAGCGTTATTTAACTGCGTCCAATGTTTCCAGTGTCCCACGCCTTTTATGTCTACGCATACGCAAGTTTGCCCACTGATGTGGACTGGGTGGGGTCCTGTCCACCTAGGAGCAAACCCTGGTTTTTCAGGCAGGACCTTGACCATTACTTTTGAGCCAGCGGGGGGAGTATTAACATAGAATTTACAGTGCAGAAGGAGGCCATTCGGCCCATTGAGTCTGCACTGACTCTTGGAAAGAGCACCCTATCCAAGGTCAACACCTCCACCCTATCCCCATAACCCCATAACCCAGTAACCCAGTAACCCCACCCAACACTAAGGGCAATTTTGGACACTAAGGGCAATTTATCATGGCTAATCCACCTAACCTGCACATCTTTGTGACTGTGGGAGGAAACCGGAGCACCCGGAGGAAACCCACGCATACACGGGGAGGATGTGCAGACTCCGCACAGACAGTGACCCAAGCCGGAATCGAACCTGGGACCCTGGAGCTGTGAAGCGATTGTGCTATCCACAATGCTGCCGTGCTGCCAGTTTGCTGCCAGTTCTAAATTCTTATCCTTAGTTTCTTGTTTGTGCTTGTTGCCGCATATCTTTCAATTGGTTGCTGAGGTCAAATATGTAATTGCGCATTCTTTCCCACTTGGAAGGCAAAGGATTCAAACTTTTCAACCACCTCAAGGCGCACTAAGTTTAACAGTGTGCACGCTTATACCTTTTTAAATTTATCAGAGAGGCCGGAACCACAGTAGATGCTACATTCTTTTTCAGATGTGGTCCAGTCATCCGCGGTGTTTTAATCAAAGACAAGAGGATCGATGTGTGAAGTCGCTGTGTCACCTCGGACAGCTCCTGCCACCATGTCGAAGTTGCTGGGTTTCAGAGACTGATGACAAAGGGTTAACAAGTTAAATGGGTTATTCAACAATCTCAGCAGCTCTTACATGCTTTGTGTCTACCCGTGCTGCGGGAAAACTTCCGCGTTACTGACACATCACTTCCAGTGTACATGTCATCCTGATGTACACATGACCAGCTGGTCTTCAACCTGCACACGTATCGTCCCTTTCTTAACCTCACTATGTTCCACAGGGCCAAGAAACCAATAAAGTACATTATGGTTGTGATGTAAGAAGTAGGCCACCAATTTGCAGATAGCAGGATCCTAAAGGCAGCAATGTGTAATGACCAGAATATTTCTATTTTAGTGATGTTCGTTGAAGGATAAATCGGTTTAGCTCAGTTGGCTAGACAGCTGGTTTGTGATGCAGAGTGAGGCTAACAGCACAGTTCAATTCCTGTGCTGGCTGAGGTCATTCACAACCTTGCCCTTTGCCTGAGGTGTGGTGATCCTCAGGTTAAATCACCACCAGTCAGCTCGCCCCTTTGGTCATCTGGGATTCTGGCGACTTTACCTTAGTGTCCAGAACACTAGGGAGAACGCTCCTTCTATTCTTCAACAAAGTGCCTGGTCTTTCTGAGGTAATAGATGCAGTTTTCCAATAGCAATGTGGTGTATTGACCTAGATTTTGTGCTCACATTTCTGCCATGAAATTGGAAACCACAGTAGCCATCTGGGATGGCCACTTACAACCAGGAACAGAGAAACGCGCAAAGCACACTGGGTAAAATGGACAGAGCAAGGTTCAGGTAGGCTCAGAGCCTGAAATGTATATTTGTGAGTGAGGAGTCCAGACGGTATCGAAACTCCAACCAATTAGCATTTTGATGGACCGATTAGCCCATCTCCACCAAGACAAAGGACTGACACTCAAGCGACCGGTACAGTCGCAGACATTCGGCGCCACTCCCTGTTCTATGGAAGCGTAAACAACAGGGTCAGTGACCGCTTGGGACACGCCCAGCCATCCAGACACCCGCCTTATTTATTGGTTCGAAATCGAACAGAGTAATCGGGGATCACCCAATAGTGGGGTCCAAACTCAAGGACCGCCCAAAAGAGCGCAAAAACCCCCAAGTATAAGAAGAGAGTCCACCATGCATTCATCCTCTTTGGACCTGGTGCCCCGGCTACGGCCATCTCCAATCGCAGCACTACCAGAAGCAAGTCCAAGTTCAACGCTCGCTACCGGACGGATGAGCCTAGCTGAGCAGCAGTTACTTCTACAGACTCAATAGATCCAGAATCGAACAGCGGCCTCTGTCCCTCTGACCTAAGCCGGGTGCCTGAAGGTTGTACAGGTTGTTTTAGTCGATAGGTGTAGTTTAACTGGTAGTTTTTATGTTGTATGATCAATTGTGTGTGTAAATAAAGTTCCTTGACCTTGAATTAACTAACTGGTGTTTGGCTCTTTGATCGATAGCTGGTTGAACCTTGTGGTGGTATCATTTTATACCTGGCAACTCTGAGCATTAGAATATAGTACCAAAAGAAAAGAGGGCAAACTCACTGATTGCCATAGTTACAGCAGAGCCACAGAAAAGGCGACACCACGACTATTTGATTCGCGTGAGAATGCTGCCCACTGAGCCTTGGTTGGCACGGAAACAGGAAACTAGATGGTATGAGAACTAAGCAGGCACTTTTCAGAAGGGGAAATGGAGGTTTGAATGTGGAACTAATGCAGTAAGAATAAACTATTCAGCCCACATATTTTTATTTTCATGTGGTTTTTATTTGCAGTTAATAACCTCAGCCAGAGAAAAGAATCTGACAGCTTGAATCTCAGCATGAAGCACTTCTCATTTAATAATAATTTAGATAAGCTCTTAAAACACCACAGCATACCAGGCGATGGACCAAGTGCTGGGAAAAATGGGATGAGAATTGATACGTGCTTCATGGCCAGCACAGCCATGATGGGCTAAAGGGCTTCTTTCTGTGCTGCAAAACTCTTTGGTTCTGAATCTATGAATAAAACAATTTGTCACAGAGTCTGATCACAAGTATTGGAAATACAATATATTTTAAAAGAAATTCTTACACTAAATGTGTATGGGTGGCATGATAGCACAGTAGTTAGCATTGTTGCTTCACAGCTCCAGGGTCCCAGGTTTGATTCCCAGCTTGGGTGACTGTGCGGAGTCTGCATGTTCTCACAGTGTCTGCATGGGTTTTCTCTGGGTGCTCCGATTTCCTCCCACAAGTCTCGAAAGGTGTACTGTTGGGTGAATTGGACATTCTGAATTCTCCCTCTGTGTACCCGAACAGGAGCCGGAATGTGGCGACTAAGGACTTTTCATAGTAACTTGAAATGAAAATGAAATGAAATGAAAATCGCTTATTGTCACAAGCAGGCTTCAAATGAAGTTCCTGTGAAAAGCCCCTAGTCGCCACATTCCAGCGCCTGTTCGGTGAGCCTGTTACGGGAATTGAACCGTGCGGCTGGCCTGTCTTGGTCTGCTTTCAAAGCCAGCGATTTAGCCCTGTGCTAAACAGCCCCCATTGCAGCGTTAATGTAAGCCTAGTGTGAAAATAAAGATAAAGATACTTATTTGCACAAAATTATTTCAAGCAACTTTCAAGAAAGAGATTGTTTAACTGTCATCACCCTGGCCATCTTCACTACCCACATTACAGCCCCCACCATCCCCACCCCACCAGGGAATTAAAACTGGAAACAAAAACATGAGTGCCCAAGAATTGTAGGATCTAATTGTGTTTTTCAGCAGAGTACTCACCCGTGAGTTGGAAACTTCCCTCTCCCAACCACACAGCCAATCGGTCCCGGTAGAGCCCATTTACCAAGGGAGCATCATGCTGTATCTAACCCCGTGCTATAGCTGTATTGGAGTGTTTGATGGGGACAGTGTAGAGGGAGCTTTACACTGTATCTAACCCCGGCTGTAGCTGTACTGGAGTGTTGATTGTACAGTGCATGGGAGTTTTGCTCTGACCTAATATCGAAACCATTGTTGTACCATCTGGGAATGTTTGATGAGGGCTATGTGGAGGGAGCTTTATCTGGATCTAACCCCATGCTGTACCTGCCCTGGGAGTGTTTGATGGGGACACTGTAGAGGGAGCTTTACTCTGTATCTCACCCCGTGCTCTACCTGTCCTGGGGGTGTTTGATGGGGTCAGTGTAGAGGGAGCTTTACTCTGTATCTAACCCTGTGCTGCACCTGTCCTGGGAGTGTTTGATGGGGACAGTGTAGAGGGAGCTTTACTCTGTATCTAACTCTCTGCTGTACCTACCCTGAGACTGTTTATGGGTGCAGTGTAGAGTGAGAGATTTATTCTAATTCTAACATTGTACTGTACTGTCCTGGGAATGTTTGATTGGCCATTGTGGAGAGAACTTTGTTCTGTATCCACCCATGCCAATCCTGCACTGGGAGTGTTTGATGGGGAAGTATAGACTGAGCTTTACTCTGCAACTAACCCTATGCTGTTGCTGTCCTGGGAATGTTTAATCATAGAATTTACAGTGGCAGAAGGAGGCCATTCGGCCCATCGAGTCTGCACTGGCTCTTGGAAAGAGCACCCCTATCCAGGTCAACACCTCCACCCTAGTCCCCATAACGCAGTAACCCCACCCAACACTAAGGGCAATTTTGGACACTAAGGGCAATTTATCATGGCCAATCCACTTAACCTGCACATCTTTGTGACTGTGGGAGGAAACAGGAGCACCTGGAGGAAACCATGCACACACGGGGAGGATGTGCAGACTCCGCACAGGCAGTGACCCCAGCCGGAATCGAACCTGGGCTGTGAAGCGATTGTGCTAGCCACAATGCTACGCTGTGCTGCCAGTTTGCTGCCAGTTCTAAATTCTTATCCTTAGTTTCGTGTCTAGATCGTGCTTGTTGGCGCATGTCTTTCAATTGGTTGCTGAGGTCAAATTATGTAATTGCGAATTGCTGTCCCACTTGGAAGGCAAAGGATTCAAACTTTTCAACCACCTCAGGGCGCACTAAGTTTAACAGTGTGCACACTTATACCTTTAAAATTTATCAGAGAGGCCGGAACCACAGTAGATGCTACATTCTTTTTCAGATGTGGTCCAGTCATCCGCGGTGTTTTAATCAAAGACAAGAGGATCGATGTGTGAAGTCGCTGTGTCACCTCGGACAGCTCCTGCCACCATGTCGAAGTTGCTGGGTTTTAGAGACTGATGACAAAGGGTTAACAAGTTAAATGGGTTATTCACAATCTCAGCAGCTCTTACATGCTTTGTGTCTACCCGTGCTGCGGGAAAACTTCCGCGTTACTGACACATCACTTCCAGTGTACATGTCATCCTGATATACACATGACCAGCTGGTTTTCAACCTGCACATGTATCGTCCCTTTCTTAACATCACTATGTTCCACAGGGCCAAGAAACCAATAAAGTACATTATGGTTGTGATGTAAGAAGTAGGCCACCAATTTGCAGATAGCAGGATCCTAAAGGCAGCAATGTGTAATGACCAGCATACTTTCTATTTTAGTGATGTTCGTTGAAGGATAAATCGGTTTAGCTCAGTTGGATAGACAGCTGGTTTGTGATGCAGAGTGAGGCTAACAGCACAGTTCAATTCCTGTGCTGGCTGAGGTCCATTCACAACCTTGCCCTTTGCCTGAGGTGTGGTGATCCTCAGGTTAAATCACCACCAGTCAGCTCGCCCCTTTGGTCATCTGGGATTGTGGCGACTCTTTACCTTAGTGTCCAGAACACTAGGGAGAACGCTCCTTCTATTCTTCAACAAAGTGCCTGGTCTTCTGAGGTAATAGATGCAGTTTTCCAATAGCAATGTGGTGTATTTGGCCTAGATTTTGTGCTCACATTTCTGCCATGAAATTGGAAACCACAGTAGCCATCTGGGATGGCCACTTACAACCAGGAACAGAGAAACCGCGCAAGAGCACACTGGGTAAAATGGACAGAGCAAGGTTCAGGTAGCTCAGAGCCTGAAATGTATATTTGTGAGTGAGGAGTCCAGACGGTATCGAAACTCCAACCAATTAGCATTTTGATGGACCGATTAGCCCATCTCCACCAAGACAAAGGACTGACACTCAAGCGTCCGGTACAGTCGCAGACATTTCGGCGCCACTCCCTGTTCTATGGAAGCGTAAACAACAGGGTCAGTGACCGCTTGGGACACGCCCAGCCATCCAGACACCCGCTTATTTATTGGTTCGAAATCGAACAGAGTAATCGGGGATCACCCAATTAGTGGGGTCCAAACTCAAGGACCGCCCAAAAGAGCGCAAAAACCCCCAAGTATAAGAAGAGAGTCCACCATGCATTCATCCTCTTTTGGACCTGGTGCCCCGGCTACGGCCATCTCCAATCGCAGCACTACCAGAAGCAAGTCCAAGTTCAACGCTCGCTACCGGACGGATGAGCCTAGCTGAGCAGCAGTTACTTCTACAGACTCAATAGATCCAGAATCGAACAGCGGCCTCTGTCCCTCTGACCTAAGCCGGGTGCCTGAAGGTTGTACAGGTTGTTTTAGTCGATAGGTGTAGTTTAACTGGTAGTTTTTATGTTGTATGATCAATTGTGTGTGTAAATAAAGTACCCTTTACCTTGAATTAACTAACTGGTGTTTGGCTCTTTGATCGATAGCTGGTTGAACCTTGTGGTGGTATCATTTTATACCTGGCAAATCTGTGCATTAGAATATAGTACCAAAAGAAAGGAGGGCAAACTCACTGATTGCCATAGTTACAGCAGAGCCACAGAAAAGGCGACACCACGACTATTTGATTCGCGTGAGAATGCTGCCCACTGAGCCTTGGTTGGCACGGAAACAGGAAACTAGATGGTATGAGAACTAAGCAGGCACTTTTCAGAAGGGGAAATGGAGGTTTGAATGTGGAACTAATGCAGTAAGAATAAACTATTCAGCCCACATATTTTTATTTCATGTGGTTTTTATTTGCAGTTAATAACCTCAGCCAGAGAAAAGAATCTGACAGCTTGAATCTCAGCATGAAGCACTTCTCATTTAATAATAATTTAGATAAGCTCTTAAAACACCACAGCATACCAGGCGATGGACCAAGTGCTGGAAAATGGGATGAGAATTGATACGTGCTTCATGGCCAGCACAGCCATGATGGGCTAAAGGGCTTCTTTCTGTGCTGCAAAACTCTTTGGTTCTGAATCTATGAATAAAACAATTTGTCACAGAGTCTGATCACAAGTATTGGAAATACAATATATTTTAAAAGAAATTCTTACACTAAATGTGTATGGGTGGCATGATAGCAAAGTAATTAGCATTGTTGCTTCACAGCTCCAGGGTCCCAGGTTCGATTCCCAGCTTGGGTGACTGTGCGGAGTCTGCATGTTCTCACAGTGTCTGCATGGGTTTTCTCTGGGTGCTCCGATTTCCTCCCACAAGTCTCGAAAGGTGTACTGTTGGGTGAATTGGACATTCTGAATTCTCCCTCTGTGTACCCGAACAGGAGCCGGAATGTGGCGACTAAGGACTTTTCATAGTAACTTGAAATGAAAATGAAATGAAATGAAAATCGCTTATTGTCACAAGCAGGCTTCAAATGAAGTTCCTGAGAAAAACCCCTAGTCGCCACATTCCAGCACCTGTTCGGTGAGGCCTGTTACGGGAATTGAACCGTGCGGCTGGCCTGTCTTGGTCTGCTTTCAATGCCAGCGATTTAGCCCTGTGCTAAACAGCCCCCCATTGCAGCGTTAATGTAAGCCTAGCGTGAAAATAATGATAAAGATTATTATTTGCACAAAATTATTTCAAGCACTTTCAAGAAAGGAGATGTTTGAACTGTCATCACCCTGGCCATCTTCACTACCACATTACAGCCCCCACCATCCCCACCCCACCAGTGAATTAAAACTGGAAAAAAAAACATGAGTGCCCAAGAATTGTAGGATCTAATTGTGTTTTTCAAGCAGTGCTCCCCGTCAGTTGGAAACTTCCCTCTCCCAACCACACAGCCAATCGGTCCCGGTAGAGCCCATTTACCAAGGGAGCATCATGCTGTATCTAACCCCGTGCTATAGCTGTATTGGAGTGTTTGATGGGGACAGTGTAGAGGGAGCTTTACACTGTATCTAACCCCGTGCTGTAGCTGTACTGGAGTGTTTGATTGTACAGTGCATGGGAGTTTTGCTCTGTACCTAATATCGAACCCATGTTGTACCTATCCTGGGAATGTTTGATGAGGGCCTATGTGGAGGGAGCTTTATTCGGGATCTAACCCCCATGCTGTACCTGCCCTGGGAGTGTTTGATGGGGACAGTGTAGAGGGAGCTTCACTCTGTATCTCACCCCGTGCTCTACCTGTCCTGGGGGTGTTGATGGGTCAGTGTAGAGGGAGCTTTACTCTGTATCTAACCCAGAGCTGTTACCTCTCCTGGGAGTGTTGATGGGTCAGTGTAGTGGGAGCTTTACTCTGTATCTAACCCTGTGCTACACCTGTCCCTGGGAGTGTTTGATGGGGACAGTGTAGAGGGAGCTTTACTCTGTATCTAAATCTCTGCTGTACCTGTCCTGGGGGTGTTTGATGGGGTCAGTGTAGTGGGAGCTTTACTCTGTATCTAACCCTGTGCTGCACCTGTCCTGGGAGTGTTTGATGGGGACAGTGTAGAGGGAGCTTTACGCTGTATCTAACTCTCTGCTGTACCTACCCTGAGACTGTTTATGGGTGCAGTGTAGAGTGAGAGATTTATTCTAATTCTAACATTGTACTGTACTGTCCTGGGAATGTTTGATTGGCCATTGTAGAGAGAACTTTGTTCTGTATCCACCCATGCCAATCCTGCACTGGGAGTGTTTGATGGGGAAGTATAGACTGAGCTTTACTCTGCAACTAACCCTATGCTGTTGCTGTCCTGGGAATGTTTAATCATAGAATTTACAGTGCAGAAGGAGGCCATTCGGCCCATCGAGTCTGCACTGGCTCTTGGAAAGAGCACCCTATCCAAGGTCAACACCTCCACCCTATCCCCATAACGCAGTAACACCACCCAACACTAAGGGGCAATTTTGGACACTAAGGGCAATTTATCATGGCCAATCCACTTAACCTGCACATCTTTGTGACTGTGGGAGGAAACAGGAGCACCTGGAGGAAACCCATGCACACACGGGGAGGATGTGCAGACTCCGCACAGGCAGTGACCCAAGCCGGAATCGAACCTGGAGCTGTGAAGCGATTGTGCTAGCCACAATGCTACCGTGCTGCCAGTTTGCTGCCAGTTCTAAATTCTTATTCCTTAGTTTCGTGTCTAGATCGTGCTTGTTGGCGCATGCCTTTCAATTGGTTGCTGAGGTCAATATGTAATTGCGCATTCTGTCCCCACTTGGAAGGCAAAGGATTCAAACTTTTCAACCACCTCAGGGCGCACATAAGTTTAACAGTGTGCACACTTATACCTTTTAAAATTTATCAGAGAGGCCGGAACAACAGTAGATGCTACTTCTTTTCAGATGTGGTCCAGTCATCCGCGGTGTTTTAATCAAAGACAAGAGGATCGATGTGTGAAGTCGCTGTGTTCACCTCGGACGCTCCTGCCACCATGTCGAAGTTGCTGGGTTTTAGAGACTGATGACAAAGGTTACAAGTTAAATGGGTTATTCAACAATCTCAGCAGCTCTTACATGCTTTGTGTCTACCCGTGCTGCGGGAATACTTCCGCGTTACTGACACATCACTTCCAGTGTACATGTCATCCTGATATACACATGACCAGCTGGTTTTCAACCTGCACATGTATCGTCCCTTTCATGCAGATTCCGGCTTGGGTCAATGTCTGTGCGGAGCCTGCACAGTAATCTGGGAAAATCCCATCTGACCCAGGAGACTTATCTACCTTAATATCTTTTAAAAGAACCCAATACTTCCTCAATTTCCAGTGTCAACATGACCCAGACTGTCCACGCACTCGACTCAAGAATCATCTTCCACAAAGTACTTTTCTTTGGTGAACACTGATGCAAAGTACTCAGTTAGTATTCATTCATTTCCTCTGGCTCAACACATAGATTCCCCAAACTGTCCTTAAGGTGTCCAATCCTTTCCCTGGCCACCCTCTTGCTTTTTACATATGAATAAAAAGCTTGGGATTTACCTCAATACTACTTGCCAAGGACTTTCCATTACCCCTCCGAGCCCAACTAATTTCCTGCTTCAGCACCTTCCTACTTTCTTTATACCTCTCAAGGATTTGACTGTCCCCACCCTTCTTGACTGTACAAAAGCATTTTTTTTTGCTTTTTGACGAGGTTCACAATATCCCTCATTATTCAACGCTCCCTGAGGGCAGCACGGTGGCCTAGTGGTTAGCACAACTGCCTCACGGCGCTGGAGGTCCCAGGTTCGATCCCGGCTCTGGGTCACTGTCCATGTGGAGTTCGCACATTCTCCCCATGTCTGTGTGGGTTTCGCCCCCACAACCCAAAAATGTGCAGGGTAGGTGGATTGGCCACGCTAAATTGCCCTTAATTGGAAAAAATAATTGGGTAATCTAAATTTATAAAAAAAAAATTTTTAAATTATTCAAGGCTCCTAAACTTACCATATTTATCCGTCATTCCCTCAGGAACCTGACTTTCCTGAATCCTAATCAACTGTCGCTTGAAAGACTCCCACATGTCAAATGTAGATTTACCATCCAATAGCAGCACCCAATCCAATTTCCTCAATTCTTGTCTCATGTTGTTGTAATTTGCCTTTCCACGTTTACGCACCATAACGCGAGGATTACCTTCATCTCTGTCTAAAGGTACCCTAAAACATACAGAAATGTGGCAGCGCGGGGAGCACAAGGTCCCAGGGTCCCAGGTTCGATTCCCAGCTGTATCACTGTGTGGATGTCTGCATGTTCTCCGTGTCTTCGTGGTTTTCTCCGGGTGCTCCGGTTTCCTCCCACAGTCCAAAGACGTGCAGGGTAGGTGGATTGCCCATGATAAATTGCACCTAGTAGGTAAATGGTTAGGAGGGATATTAGGTTATGGAGATATGGTGAAGTGAGGGCTGAGTGGGTTGGTGCAGACTCAATGTGCCGAACGGCTTCCTTCTGCACTGTATGTTCTATTTATGTACTCCCAATAAGTTTCCCCACTGAAACCTCATCACCTGTAGCTCATTCCCCAATATCAGATCCTGTACTG